>NW_022437015.1:8890248-8940038 GCF_009761245.1 Sapajus apella
TTGGAGTCTGATGTTTGAGGGCAGGAAGCATCCAGCATGGGAGAAAGGTGTAGGCTGGGATTCAAGGCCTTTTCACGTTTTTCTGCCTTCTTTATATTTGCTGGCATCTGAACAGATTGTGCCCACCAGATTAAGGGTGGATCTGTTTTCCTCAGCTCACTGACTCAAATGTTAATCTCCTTTGGCAACACCCTCACAGACACACCCAGTATAAATACTTTGTATCCTCCAATCCAATCAAGTTGACAGTATTAACCATTGCATTACTTAAGAAATTCTACTTGTTTATCGCTATAATGGTCTCTGATTTGGATAAGCCAATTTCAATTTGTACATTTCTTTTGATGTGCCTCCCTCTCCAAATCTCAAGGTTGTGGTTTTGCCCTATGACCTCAGTTGTCTGGTGGTACAAAATATGTTGTCAGTTTTCAGTTTGACCAGCTATTTATTATAAAAGCAGAAGTAACAGCTTTCAAACTCTTCACGTGTCAGACTTGAAATAGAAGTTAGATGAAGCATTTCAAAAAACTGAGTTTCCATTTCATGTGGTAAAAAATTTTGGAGTTTGCTATTAATGATTTAATTCTGCTTTATCTTGAAAGTAGTTTTAGTAAATAGGGGTGAAACATTCATAACATTACACAGTTTCTTTTCTGGTCTCAGAACTAATGTATCTACAAAAATTTTAAGCTTTTTTCCTAAATACTGAACTAATTAACATCTTAGCAACTAGCCCATCTCCCTTCACATAGTATTTACTGAATATTTTCTATTAAATTATATAAATATTTAATTCAGATTTTCTTTTATTTCATAGACATGTTTTCATTAACTTTTAGATTGTCTTCAAAGATTTATTTTTGTAACTTGAATTTACCTTTAACTAACTCTCCCTATAAAAAATTGAAAATACCCCTTTTATATAATCTTATGTTTTACATAAATTTTAGATATGTTTAGCATTAATCAGTTTACATGCATTTAATGTAACAGAGCTTTTCAATGGCCCCAAAATTATAAGCATGATAAAAGAGAGGAGAGGGAGAATTAACTAAGACAGTTTCCTAATTTAATAATGTTTGTGAAAACTAGTGGCGTCTACATCCTATTCCACCATTGGTAATTTTTTGGAGCCCACTTGTAGCTAGATTGACAGAAGTACTTTCACTTATTTTTAAAAAATTAACTGGTTAGTAATCAAACCCTATTATGCTTAGCGGTTGTTCACTCTAATGTTTTAATCTGGGATATTGGTAATTTATCCTCCATAATGTGTCTGAGTAAGTCTATTAATGACGTTGCCTATTTTATGTATAAATCACACAAAATATTGAAGACATATGCAGAGCCAAATGTCTGAGAATGTATTTTGTTGCAGATTTCAACATAGCCCAGATATTTCTGTTTATCACAACTCTTATTATAACATGACTTTATGCTAAAACTCTAGAAAAAACTATTTAGAAATGCAAATTTGTGGAATAAAATGGCAACAAAAAGTGTAGCAATAATCATAACAAGTATATTTCTCATTATCACAGAGTTTAAAAACCAAAAATATATAAAAATGTATTATATATAATGTGGATTCCTGACCTTTTTTTTAAAACACTCTCCCTCATTGCTTTTCTTCCGTCTAGGTTAAAGAACCTTATTTGTAGTAGGTGGAGGTTGCAAGGACATCTTGATTATTAAAGTATATACAACTCCTCAGGCCTTTGTTCTCAATTCTATATTCAAAAATTCTTTGAAAAAAAAATTTGGATTTTCTTTGTTTTAATAAGTGTGAATAAAAACTTGATTTGGTAGCAAAATCTAACATAAGCTGTCATTAATTTTTATTATGAATATTAATGAGTTTGGATAAAGTAATATTATGCATTTTGAATACGGAATTCTGTAACAGATCTCAGTGGAGAAGTTAGGTAATATACAATATATGTTTTGTGACATTTTAAAAATCCAACAATAATCTAAATTTTACATCTTTCAGACCCTAAGGGTTTTTTATTTGTGTTTTGTGAAAATTTTGATGTGATATAAGTCATTTCCTTATGCTTTTAGAATATATTTGAAATGGATGAGGTATTTCTTTATTTTTATGATATTTAGACATTAGATTAAATTTTATTCACTTTATGTATTGTCTTAGAATTTGGCAAAGTTTGAAACCTTATTGAAATAAGTACTTATATTTTCTACTGACCTAAAAAAAATGCCTCTTTGAATATTTTTACCTAAATAGATCTTCCTTCACTTTAACATGAAGCCTATGTGAAACTTTTGGCTGCTAAATTGCTTCTCATCTGAGACAATATCCTACCCAGAACAAAGTATTTTACATGAAATACAGCACAGCCCACCCTGCAGCCATTACCATTGAGGCAGCAAAGATAGATCAGGAGACCAAATTTTCCTCTAATCATTTACCAATTTTATGAAAATCAGCTGGGTTTAATACATCTTGTACTTGAGTTATCAGTATATACATAATTAGTCACTATTTGATGCTAGAAGACTTATTTACATTAATGTTCAGAAGGAAAAGCTATTATTGCAGTGTGATTTTCTGAGACACAAACTGACAACATTTTGTCATAAGAATTAGGCAATGGTTTTCCAATGACAATTATCACTGCAATTAGTGATACTAACATGCATTAAATACATTTATTATTATGGCAATGTCAAAGTGACTTAACACAATAAATTTTCTGTTTTAGCATTACCATAAAATCTATACTTTTAAAATTATATTTTGTCTTTAATAATTTTTAAGTCATATATAAGCAAGAAGTTGTTTTGAACATAATGTCATTACACAAATAAAAAGCATTTGCATAAGTATTGTGTACATGGAGCATGTGAGGGGAAACATAAGTAACATTGTCTTGTAATTCCTTATGTTGCATTTTTAAAATTCAACAAGTATATTACAAGCATTTATGAGCATTAATATTACCAATAGATGAACTTCAACAGAAGGCTCAATCATGAAGAACAATTAGCAAATTTAAGACAGGTTATTTGAAATTAGCCAATGACAGAAACAAAAAGCAATAAAGATTAAAAAAAATAACTGAAATAAAGATAAGGGTCCCTGGGAAACTATCAGGTGAATATGATGAGTTCAAAAAAAAAAAAAAAAAACAAAAAAAAAAAATGGGCAGACAAATTATTTAAAGAAATAATGACTGAAAACATCAAAATCTTTAAAGTGATATAGACATTCATATTAATGGAGCTCAGCAGATCTCAAGTAAAAACAATTAAAGAAGAATAACCTGAACCATTTAAAATAAAATTATCAGAAATTGAAATCAAAGAGGTACACTTCAATGCATCAAGGAAAAGCTGATTTATCACTTATAGATGAACTCCCACAATTACTTGTAAGGGAACTCCCACAAGGCTATCACCAGAATTCTCAGCAGAAACTTTGCAGGCCAGCAGGAAATAAAAATATAATTAAAGTGCTAAATAAAGGGAAAATCCAACTGAGAATACCACACCTGACAAATCAGTACTTCAGAAACTAAAGAGACAGACAAAACATGACAGACTTTATTACCACTATATATACCTTCCTTACAATAAGTGCTATAGTCATTGAAATGGAAACAGAAGCACATTAAGTAACGATATGAAAACATACAAAATTATAAAACCCACCCTTAAAAGTAAATGTATGGTCAAATTCAGAATACCCTAATACTCTAATGTTGATGTGTAAATCACATTTAACTCTAGTATAAAAGTAAAAGGACAATAGTATTAAAAATAACTGTAACTATAATAATGTGTTAATAGAAATGCAATATAAAATTATATAAAGTGTGAAATTAATAGCATAAAAGGCTTGGGAGAGAAATACAAATGTAGAGCTTTGTATGCAATTGAAGTTAAATTGTTATGAGCTTAAATTCACTGTTATAAATTGTTTGATTTCTTTTATTATTATTTTTTTAAACCCATTAATTTATTATTTTTATTTTAATAGCTTTTGGGGTACAAGTCATTTGGGGTTACATGAATGAATTACATAGTGGTGAATTCTGAGATTTTAGTGCACCTATCACCAGAGTAGTGCATATTGCACCTAAATTACAGTTTTTAAAAATCTTTGGCCTCCCTCCCACTCTCCGTCTTCTGAGTCTCTAAACCCATTATATCACTCTGTATGCTCTTGTGTACTCATAGCTTAGCTCTCACTTATAAGATAACAGATGGATTTTGGCTTTCCATTCCTGTGTTGCTTCACTTAGAATAATGTCCTCCAGCTCTATCTGAGTTGCCGCAAAAAACATTAGGGACATGAATGAACCTGGAAACCATCAATCTCAGAAAACTGACATAACAACAGAAAATCAAAGGCCACATGTTCTCATTCACAGGCGGGTGTTGAACAATGAGAACATGAGGATACAGAGAGGGAAGTATCACACACTGGGGTTCATTGGGGGGTCTAAGGGAGGGAAAGTGGGAAGGAGGGTGAGGGGGGATAACGTGGGGAGAAATGTCAGGTGTAGGTGATGCGGGATGGAGGCAGCAAACCACCTTGCCATGAATGTACCTATGCAACAACCTTGCATGCTCTGCACATGTACCCCAGAATCTAAAGTACAATAATAATAATAATAAAACATTGTTTTGTTCCTTTTAATGGCTGATTAGTATTTCATGGTGTATACATATCATATTTTTTATCCACTTATTAGTTAATGGGCATATAGGTTGATTTCATATCTTTGCAACTGTGAATTGTGGTGCTGTCAACATATCTGTGCAGTTGTCTTCTTCATGTGATGATTTCTTTCCTTTGGGTAGATACTCAGCAGTGAGATTGATGGATCAAATGGTGCACTTATTTTTAGCTCTTTAAGGAATTTCCATACTGTTATCTATAGAAGTTGTACTAATTTATACTTCCACTAGCAGCTCTGTATCAGCATTCCCTGTTACCCGCAGCCACATCTTTTTTTTTTTTTTTTTACTTTTCAATATGGCTCTTGCAGGAGTAAAGTGGCATCATATTGTGGTTTTAATTTGTATTTCCCTAGTGATAGTGATGTTGTTGATTATTTATTCATATGTTTGTTGGCCATTTGTGGATGATCTTTTGAGAAATATCTATTCATATCCTTTGCCCACTTCTTAAAAAGATTATTTGTTTTTATCTTCATGATTTGTTTTAGTTGCTTACAGATCTTGGATACTAGTCTTTTATTGTATGCATAGTTTGTAAGTATTTTTTTCCATTCTGTGGGTTGTCTATTTACTCTGTCAATTATATCTTTCATTGTGCAAAAGCTTTTTAGTTTATTTAGGTCACATTTATTTATTTTTGTTTTTGATACACTTGTTTTTGAGATCTTAGTTGTGAATTCTGTGCCTAAGTCAATGTCTAGAAAATTTTTTTCAACATCATCTTCTAGAATTACTATGGTTTCAGATTATATTTAAGGCTTGGATTCATCCTGAGTTGATTTTTGCATATGGTGAGACATAGGGATCCAATTTGATTATTCTACATGTGGCTTGCCAGTTTTCCCAGGACCATTTATTAAATAGAGTGCCCACTCCCCAATTAATGCTTTGTTGAAAATTAGTTGGTTGTACATATTTGTCTTTATTTCTAGGTTCTCTATTCTATTTTATTGGTCTATGTGCCTACTTTTATATCAGCACCATGCCATATTGGCAGTTATAGCCTTGTGGTGAAATTTAAATATTGGTGAAATGCTGTTGGATTCAGTTACCTAATATTTCATTGAGAATTTTTGCATCTATGCTCCTCAGGGAAATCAATTTGTAGTTTTTGTGTTATTTCCTGATTTTGGTATCAGTGTGATACTAGTTTCATGGAATGATTTAGGAAGAATTCTTCTTGCTCAATTTTTTGGAAGAGTTTCAGAAGGATTAGTACCACTTCATTTTTGTGTATCTTGTAGAATTCAGCTGTTCAACTATCTGGCCCAGGGATTTTTTTTCTTGACAATTTTTCATTTACCGATTCAATTTTGCTGCTTATTATTGATCTGTTCAAGATTTCTGTATCTTTCTAATTTAATCTAGGAGGGTTGTATGTTCCCAGGAATTTATTTTTTCTAGGTTTTCTAGTTTGTGCACATAAAGATGTTCATAGTATTCTCAAATAACATTTTGTATTTCTGTGGTGTAGTTGTAATATCTCCATTTTTACTTCAAATTGAGCTTATCTAGGTCTTCTCTTTTCTTTTTTGATTAATCTAGCTAATTGTCCATCACTTTTATTCATTTTCTTCTATGTTGTTAGTGCAAAAATAATTGCACAAGTTATTGCAGTTTTTGCCATTACTCTTAAAAGTTTTTCCTTAATTTTAAAACTAAGTTTTTGCCATTACTCTAAAACAAAATTTTGTAAAATAAGTTTTTTTTGTAAATTTTTGTTTGCATTTCAAGTTTTTCTGCTCTGATTCTATTATTTATATTTTCCTTCTACCTACAGATTTAGTTTCTTCTTGTTTTTCCACTTCCTTGAAGTGTGACATTAGGTTGTCAATTTGTGCTCTTTCAGACTTTTTGATATAGGCAATTATTGCTATAAGCTCTCCTCTTAGAACTGCTTCTACTCTTACAGCAGATTTCTTAACTTGTCTTCTTATTATCATCCAATTCAGAGAATTTTAAAATTTTCATCTTGATTTCATTGTTAACCAAAATATAATTTATTAGCAGATTATCTAATTTATGTTTTTTTCTTTTCTTTTTTTTATTGCATTTTAGGTTTTGGGGTACATGTGAAGAACATGTAAGAATGTTGCATAGGTGCACACATAGCAGTGTGGTTTGCTGCATTCCTCCCCATCACCTACATCTGGCATTTCTCCCCATGTTATCCCTCCCCAAGACCCCACCCCCCATGGTCCCTCCACTATTTCCCCCCCCACAGACCCCAGTGTGTGATGCTCCCCTCCCTGTGTCCATGTGTTCTCATTGTTCAACACCCGCCTATGAGTAATTTTTTCTTTTCCATTTTGAGGGTTCCTTTTCAAGTTGATTTTTAGTTTGTTTTCACTGTGTTCTGGAATGATACTTGTGATTGTGATATTTTGAAATTGATTGAGATTTGTTTTGTGGCCATGATATGGTCTATCATGAAGAATATTCCACACACTGATGAGAAGAATGTATATTCCACAGATCTTGGTTAGAATGTTCTGTAAATATCAATTAAGTTTATTTATTCTAGCATGTCATTTAAGTACATTGTTAGTTGAGTTTCAGCCTTGAAGAATTATCTAGTGCTGTCAGTGATGTAAATGTAAGTCTCCTCCTATTATTGTTTTGCTGTGTATCTCATTTCTTAGATTTAGTAGTAATTTTTTTTATGAATCTAGGACTTCTGGTATTTGGCGAACATAAATTTAAGATTGCAATATCTTCCTGCTAAATTGATTCATTTATCATTATATAGTGAGTAGCTTAGTCTTTATTCACTCCTGTTGCTTTGAAATATGCAATATGTTTTGTTATACCAGCCTCTTGAAGATAGCAGATATTTCATTGCTGGTATTTTATCTACTCTGCTAGTCCATATTTTTTAAGAGGAGCATCAAGCCATTTATATTTAATGTTAATATTGAGATGTGAGATACTCTTCTCTTCACCATGTTAATTGTAACCTAGATAGTTTTTTTCTGTGTTATTGTTTTATAGGCTTTGTGAGTTTTGAGCTTTCAAGAAGTTCTAATTTGGTGCATAGGAAGCTTTTGTTTAAAGGCTTAGAACTCATTTATCATTTCCTGTAGCTCTGGTTTGGTCGTAACACATGCCTTCAGCATTTGTCTGAAAATGACTATATTTCTCCTTCATTCACAAAACTTAATTTTGCAAGATACAAAATTATTGGCTGATATTTGCTCTGTTTAAGGAGGTTGGAGATAGAATTCCCATCCCTTCTGGCTTGTAAAGTTTCTGCTGAGAAGTCTGCTGTCAGCTCGACAGGATTTTCTTTGTAGGTTATCTCATGCTTTTGTCTCACTGCTCTTAGAATTCTTTCCTTTATGTTGACTTAAGATAGTCTGATGATTATGTTTTGGTGAACTCTTTTTTTCAATATGTTTCCCAGGAGTCCTTTTGAGCTTGTTGGTTTTGGATATATAGACCTTGAGCCCCAATAAAAAAGATATCAATTATTTCCTCAAATAAGTGTTCCAGACTTATTTTCTCTTCTTCCTCAGGAACACCAATTTTTCTTACATTTGGCTGCTTTTCACAATCCCGTATTTCCTAGATATTTTGTTTATTTCTTTTGATATTCATTTATTTTGTCTGATTTGGTTAATTTTAAAGACTTGTCTTTGAACTCTAAAATTATTTCTTCTACTTGTTCTAGTCCATTGTTAAAACTTTCCATTCAATTTTCTAATTCTCTCAGCATATCTTTCACATCCATAAGTTCTGATTGTTTTTTCTAGAAACATTTTCATTCATGTTCTGAATTGCTTTTTAAAATTTATTTCTGATGGTTTTATCTTTCTCATATCTACTTGAGTAGCTTAATAATCAAATTTTTAATTTCTTATCAGTATTTTACAGTTTTCACCTGGGCTTGGGTCCACTGCTGGAGAGCTAGTATGATCTTTTTGGGTGGTATAGCACCCTATTTTGTCATATTACCAGAGTTATCTTTCTGGTTTCTTCTCATTTGGATTGACTATTTCTTCTTATTATTTTTTTTAATTTATGCTTGATATGACTGTTTCTTTTGTGTGTTTGATTTTAATTTTTTTATTTCTCACTTAAATTATATTTTAATGCTTATAGTTAATTTTACCATAATTTGGTTCTTGTTGCTTTCAGTGGTGAAGACTCTCTAAGAATTCCTTGCTTACTGAGAGTTTTTTTGTATAATGGCTTTCTCACATACTGGTTGTAGTGTCAATGTGCTTTGTGTGTGAGCAAGTTCACTATTTCCTATGGAGTTGTAATTATAGAGGTATCTTAAAGCTTAACTCATTCCCCTGTGGTGTGCAATTTATTCTTTACTAGCTTACTCCCAGTATTTATTGGTTAGATAGTTAAGGCTTCAGGACAGTAGGGGAGGTGCCCCATATAGAAACTGTTTGTGGCTTAGCATGTGTGCAAATGAAGTCTTAGACTTGACAGTGTGGCTGGAGGAATTCTCAGGCAGTTGCACCGAAGTCTTACCATGCGGAAGGTTTGGAGCCAGGTCAGTACCATTCCCAGTTCATCAGGAAATTTATTCACCTGTCAGACATGCTCCTGTCGCAATGGTATGGCTATTCTAATTAGACAAGCACCTCTTTTCATCTGTAGGAATGTTCTAAGTAGAGAGAAATTATGATTCTGTATCTCATGCAAACCTGAAATAGGAGGGTGCTTCTCCATTGAGGATGCAGTCACCCTGATGTGTTCCAGAAAGGCTGTCTATATTTGCACCAATATCACACTTCCATGGGAGAGGCTACAACTGTGCTTGTGTTGGTGGATAAATGGGGAAAGACTTCCTCTTTTCCAAGACCCTTCACATGCATCAGGGTTGTTTGACTGCTGGAATAGAACTGAAGACATTCTGTGCTGAGCTTAGCACTTCAACTGTGCCTCTGCTGAAGGAGGCTTTCCACAAGTAGAAGGATCTGGTGCTCAGGGCCTCCCATCCTCTTTCTTTTGTCCCACAGGATGTTCCCTTAATGTGGTGCACTCCCTCTTTCTTTAGAAGTGGGAGTCCCTGGGAGCCAGACAACTGTGTGTATTGCTGCTCCTCTGGGTATAGCTGCCCACAGAAGGTACCATAATCCAGGCTGATGTTGGACAATGTCTGAAAATGATCTGGTGATGTGAGTTTTCCTCAAGTTTCCCAGCAGTGGGTAGCAACACAAGCTCCAATGGAGGTGGCAATGGAGTGATGTAGACTCTGTGAAAACTTTTGGTTATTGATAGCTTTAATGTATTGGTTTTCTTGAACGTTAGTTTTAGTAATAATGAGCTGGTCACATGAACACACTCCAGACTTCTTGGTTAGCCAGATTCATTCAGGCAGTTGTGTAGCCAAAGTCACACAGCCATTTTTTCCTTTCTGGGCATTGTGTTATTCTACAGGAGATACTGTAATGGACTACGGTGATTGGCCTTTAGCAAGGATGTGGTGCTTGCACAAGAGAATGAGCTGAAGTAGTAGCAGTGGGATTTTGCTTGCCTTATGTTGCCTATTGGGGGGTACTCTGGTTTCTCAGGCGATGGGTGGGTTCACGTAGCTCCCAAGAGATTCTGTTCTCTCTGTTAAGCTATCAGAGTGGGGCTTGGTAGGGCAGGTTTGCCCACTGTATCATCATGTGCAGAAGAGCCTCTGTGGGTGTTAGAGGATGGAAACAGGTCTCAAGCCACCAGGTTGATGATGCAGGGAGGAGCATTGCTGGTCCCTGCTGTGCAGAAGGCATTGTGCAGGGAATGGGGGTAGCAGATGGTGATAAGCCTCACAGTTTCCATGCACTTGGAAAGGAAAATCTATTCCCATTGTGTTGCACTGGCAGCAGCAAACTGAGTTCCAGTCAGCCTGTAATCAGATTTCACCATTGCCTGGAGTTATAAGCTTTTCCCATGAAGATTGTAATCTCAGCTTTCAAGCTACACTCCTCCCTGTCCACTGCAAAGCCAGGCACCGTCTCCTGCACCTGCAGCTTCTGCACCCATGGATCTTGCTCTTACAACTCCTTCATTCATAACTTCTGTAGTCACAGCCCTCTTTTCATTCACTTCTGCCCCAGCTCTGGCCAAGAAATTTTGTCCCTACCTGAGGTTATATTGTGAAAACTTACTGAGAGCTTCTTTCAATTTCTGACCACTGCCTGAACTTTTTGGCTGTCCTTGATAGAGTACCCATGAGGAAAAATAATAAATGGCTGCCCTCAGTCCATGTTGGAATCTAGGAGTGCATGTAAGCAGTTCTTCCCACTGCTGCTCCTCCTTTTATATTCCATAAGCTTCCCCAAGCCCAATCCTGAGTTGGGTGAGATTAGGGCCTTTCCCCGTGTCCAGGATATTCTGGGTCCCTAGTAGGGGTCTATATTCCAGGGAAAAATTCTTCCCCTCTCACAACTGGGAGATTTGCAGCATTTTGCCTGACTATAGTGTATGATGCTTCCTCCTGCTTCCTTTAAAGGGTCCATAGGTATAGGTTCCTTGTGTTATTTTGTTGAGTAACTGTGTTACTTCTTGAAAAAAGTGTACAACATGAATCTTTCCACAGTGCTTTGTCCTTCCAATTGGGAGAGATATGCTAACAATGCCTCCAATTTGCTACGTTGGGAAAAAAATGAACTATAAGATGTTCGATGTAAACCTCATGGTATACACAAATTTTAAAACTTATAGGAAATACACACAAAAAAGGCAAATGAATAAAATAATGCCACTACACAAAAGCCAGCAAATAAAAAAAAAGACAGCAAGAAATAAGCAAACAACAACAACAAAAAAATGCAAAACAGTAAAAGACAATTAACAAAATGGAAATAGTATCCCCTTATCTATAAATAATTGCTTTAAATACACATCAATTACATTTTTAAACTAGAAGACACAGAATGCTTCAGTGGAATTTTTAATAAAAAAGATTCAATAAAGTACTGCCATAAGAGACTCACATTAGCCTTAAGGACAACATAAACTTAAAGTAAAACATGGGGAAATCATAAAATGAAAATGGTAACTCAGAGCAGGTGGCTACATTTATATCAGAAAAATCAAGCATTCAGACAAAATATGTCACAGAAGAGAAAAATGTCATTATTCACATTAGCCTTAAGGAAAACATAAAGTAAAACATGGGGAAATCATAAAATGAAAATGGTAACTCAGAGCAGGTGGCTACATTTATATCAGAAAAATCAAGCATTCAGACAAAATATTTCACAGAAGAGAAAAATGTCATTATATAATGATAAACTTGTTAATTCACCAAAAAGATACAATAGTTGTAAATATATTTACCCAATATTGAGGCAGGGAAATATATAAAACAAATTTTAACAGAAATGAAGGAAGAAACAGACATCAATAAAATTATGATAGGGGATTTCAATATGTCATTAGCAATAGTGGTTAAATCATCCAGACAGAAAATCAATAAGCAAAAGAAGGACATGATAAAACACTATAGCAAAATACACATTATTTTTCTCAGTGCACACAAAACGTTGTCCAGTATAGGTCATATGTTCAGTATAGGGCACATAACAAGTCTTGACGAATTAAAGATTAAAATTTTATCAAATATATTTTTAAACAACAATGCTATAAAATTAGAAAAAGAAGAAATTCTGTAAAATTCACAAATGTAAGAAAATTTACCTGCACTCTACCAAACAATTAATGGGTAAAAAGAAAATCAAAAGGAAAACAAAGAAGTTTACTGAGCCAAATAATAGTTTAAAAAAAAAAAATACAGTGTATAGTATCTTCATATAGAAGCACTACAAAGAAAAAGTTCATTAAATTAAACACCTATATTTTTAAAAACGCAATATAAAAAACAAATGTTTACACATCAAGGAAAAGTAACAAACCAACAAAAAGCAAAATTGAAGAGTACACAAACCCAATTTTGCAAAAGGAAAAAAAAAGACTAGAGAAGAAATAAATAGAAATTAGAAAGACAATTTTTTAAGAACTAACAAAACTGAGGCTTATTTGAGAAAATAAAACAAGTTCTAAGAAAACCTTTAGCTAGATTAACCAAGTAAAATGAGAGGAAGGTCAAATTAGTAAAATTATAAATAAAAGTGGAGACACAGAAGTACATAGGATCATAAAAGACTACTATGAGTAAATATATGACAAAAAATTGGAAAAGATAGAACGAATTAATAAATGTTTTGAAATGTACAACTGAAATATCTGAAATATGAAGAAACAGAAAATCTGTATAGCACAGTAATGAGAAAGAAGATTGAATCAATGAACAAAAATATTCCATCAAAGAAAGCCCAGGACCTGCTGGTTTTATGGCAGAAATCTAACAAATTTTTAAGGAAAAACTAATATAAATACTTTTCATACTCTTTGACATATTGGAGACAAGTAAATGCTTCCAAAGTCAATGAAGGCAGCATTAGCCTTAGAGTAAACCAGATTATGATAATAAAATAAAATAAAGAGATAGTTAATATTCCTGAGGAGCATAGATAAAAAAACTCTTTACAAAATCTAGTAAATAAAATCTAACAGCCCCAAAATAGGATCATATATGTTGGCCAACTTAGATATGTCTCTGAGATTAAGGGATATTTAAAGATATGCAATTCAACAGTAATAATACACCAAAATTATAGAATAAAAAATGCATGTGATTATCTCAATAAATGCAGAAAAAAAAACAATTGTCACAACTGAAAATTTTTCATGATAAAAGCTTTTAACAAGTTACTTATAAAAAATGTATCTCAATAAAATAAAGACCATATATGAAAATCACACAGCTAATTAGTAATCAATGGTTAAAAGCCAAAAGCTGTTTCTATATCATCAGGAATAAGACAAGAATGCTCATTTTAACCACATTATTTGACATACTACTAGAAGTATTAGTGACACTAGGCAAATATAAATAAATAAAAGGCATGCAAATCAGGAAAAAAAATAATTTTTTTTTGTGTTTCCAGATGACATTATTTCATACAGTAGATGCATAATGATACTCTCTTCTTCCATGTAGAAGAGCAAACAGAGCAAGTCAATAATCACATTTTGATTAGATCATCTAGGAAAGAACACTAGAATTTAACAAAGGATGGAAAGCAATAAAAGCAAGGAAGACGAGGGAATAAATGCAGCTTGCTGAGTTAGAAATGGCTGAGAATTTAGAGAGCTCTCTAGTGTAGAAAAAAGGTGAGAGTGGTCCACATTCCCACCACAGACTCCTACAATCTGAGCCATAAGATAGCTCCTAGAACCCTGCACGTGAAGGCATTGTTACAGAAAAATAGCTCACACAGAATACCATCAACTGCTGAACCTTAAGTAGCTATAGGATGATGTAATTTGAGAGCCTAGCCCCCACCAGATTACTCTTGGTCTGGGGGTCAAAATCATTTGCATTTCCACATTCATGGAGCCCCATTAACATTTAACACTCACAGCCACCACATCCGAGGATGAGGCATTAGAAAAATAAAATCATATTGAGTATCTTCTCATAAGACAATGGAATGAAAAAGAAAAACAAGAGGAATTTGGAAAAGTATAAAAATACATGGAAAGAAAACAACAAGCTCCTGAATAAACATTGTCTTAGAAAGAAATTAAGACTAAAAAGCAAAAAACGTTTTGGGAAAAAATTAAAATAAAACCACAACATAAAAAAAATATATAAAAATACAGCAAAAGCAGAATTAAGAAATGCTTAGCACCCTTTTCTGGTCTGCAGGCTCTGCGAGAGGCGTGCCTGCTGTGCCCAGGCCTTCACCATGAGTGTCCCAGCCTTCATCCATATCAGTGAGGAAAATCAGGCTGCTGAGCTTTGTGCTTATCTGAAATCTAAAGGAGCTGAGATTTCAGAAGGGAGCTCAGAAGATGGACTCCGTGTTGATTTAGCTCAAATTATTGAAGCCTGTGATGTGTGCCTGAAAGAAAGATGATAAAGATGTTGCAAGTATGATGAAAAGTGTAATATCCCTTGTCTTAATCCTGGAATCAGACAAATAAGAAGCTTTGATTGAAAGCCTATGTGAAAGCTGGTCAAAATTTTTGAAGTTGAACTCCCATCTCAGAGACTGCAGTTATTAAGCAACATTTTGCATGGGATGCATAAGAATACTCCCTTAAGATACACAGTGTATTTCAGCCTTATTAAAGTGGGATCATCCTGTGGGGCCATTCAATACATTCCAGCTGAGCTTGATCAACTTACATCCAAATGCATTTCTTTTTGACCACCTTCTTACCTAAAACCGATCAAGTTTTTGGAAGGTGAGCTTATTCATGATCTTTCAGCCATTTTTATGAGTGCTAAATTGGCATCATATGTCAAGCTGAAGTTATCATAAAACCTGACTTCAAAATATATTACAAGACAATAGGAACAAAAGCAGCATTATATTATGATAAAAACGAACACACAGAGGATTCACAGGGGGATGATCCAAGATGGCCATTTAGGAACAGCTCAGGATTGCAGCTCCCAGTGAAAGCGCAGAGGGTGAGTGGATGTCACATTTTTATTACCCACAGACTAGGCAATTCCCAGGCGGAGGAGATCCACAGGTCACCAGTGCGGCTGTTTCGGCCAGTGCTGCTGTGCCAGCCGATGCCGCTGCTTTGCCCCGTGCGGCTGCTTTGTCGGTGCCCCGGAGCAGCGGTTCTCCATACAAAATACACCGGTCTGGGTGCCCTTTTGGCTGGTGATTGGAGCCACGGGAAGTCACCCATTCGTCTGTTTAAAAAGGGGACTGAGCAGGGAACCAGGACAGTAGATTTCAGGGGAAAAAAAAAAAAAAAAAAAAAAAAAAAAAAAAAAAAAACCAAAAACCCCAGTGCTGCTGTTTAAGCCAGCGCAGTAAGTGGCCACCGGGGAAAACAAACAGACCCCGACGCCTCTTCAACAGGCAACTGGAACACAAACTTTAAAAAGGCTCTGAGGCAGGGAGCCAGGTGATCAGGTTCAGCCAGTCCCACCCCCACAAAAGAACAGCAATCAGCAACTCTGGATTGAGAGTTTCACAGCAAGCACAGCTGAACCCGGGATGGTCCAGCTCTGTGGGGGAGGGGCGTCCTCCATTACTGAGGCAGCCCGCCACAACAGAGGTAGTCGGCCAATGCTGAGGCAACCTGCCATTGCTGAGGCAGCCCGCCGTTGCCAAGGCAACCTGCCACAGCAGAGAGGCTCCGCCTCAACAGAGTCGGGCCACCATCACCAAAGCAGTTCTAACTACACCCATATAAACAGGACTTTAGGGAAGTTTACTCAGCAGCTGGGCGGAGCCCACAGCAACTCAGCAAAGCCTCTACAGGCCGACAGTGACATGGCTGCCTCCTTGCTGGGCAGGGCAGGTCTGAAGGAAAAAAAAAAAGAAGGCAGCAGCATAACAGAAACTCATAAATAAAGCCCTAAATCCCTGGGACAGAGCACCTGGGAACAAAAAGCAGTTTATGAGTTCTGCTGCAGCAGACCTAAACGTGCCTGCCCAGCAGCTCTGAATGAACAACAGAGCTCACAGCTCACCATTGGAGCTCCTAAAAAGAAGAGACTGTCTCCTCAAGCAGCTCCCTGACCACTATATATCCGAAGAGACACCTCATAAAGGAGAGATCGGATTGACACTAGGTGGGTATCCTTCTGGGACAACGATAGCAGAAGAAGAAAACTGGTAACAACCCTTGCTGTTCAGCAGCTGCTGCAGGTGAACCCCAGGCAAGCAGGGCCTAGAGTGAACCTCAGCAGACCTACAGCAGAGGAGTCAGACTGTCAGAAGGAAAACCAACAAACAGAAATAACCTCATCATCAACAAACAGAACATCAATCTGAAAGATTTGAGACCCAATCTGAAAGCCAGCAACTACAAAGTCGACAGGTGGATAAATCCTTAAGGATGGGAAGAAACCAGCGCAAAAAGGATGAAAACGCCGGAAACCAGAACACCTCTCCTCCTACAAGGGATCACAACTCCTCACCAGCAAGGGAACAAGGTTGGATGGAGAATGAGTGTGATGAAATGACAGAATCAGACTTCAGAAGGTGGGTAGTAAGAAACTTCTGCGAACTTAAAGAACATGTTCTAACCAAATGCAAAGAAACTAAGAACCTTGAAAAAAGATTTGATGAAATGCTAACGAGAATGGACAAAATAGAAAGGAATATAAGTGAATTGATGGAGCTGAAAAACGCAACACGAGAACTTCGCGAAGCATGCACAAGTACCAACAGCTGAATTGACCAAGCAGAAGAAAGGATATCAGAGGTCGAATATCAACTCAATGAAATAACACGGGAAGGCAAGACTGGAGAAAAAAGGGGAAAAAGGAATGAACAAAATCTCCAAGAAATGTGGGACTATGTGAAAAGACCTAATCAACGTTTGATAGGCGTACCTGAATGCGATGAAGAGAATGAATCCAAGCTGGAAAATACTCTTCAGGATATTATCCAGGAAAACTTCCTCAATCTAACAAGGCAGGCAAACATTCAAGTCCAGGATATACAGAGAACACCACAAAGATATTCATCAAGAAGAGCAACCCCAAGGCACATAATCGCCAGATTCAGCAGGGTTGAAATGAAGGAGAAAATACTAAGGGCAACCAGAGAGAAAGGTCGGGTTACCCATAAAAGGAAGCCCATCAGACTCACAGCAGATCTCTCAGCAGAAACCCTACAAGCCAGAAGAGAATGGGGGCCAATATTCAACATCCTTAAAGAAAAGAACTTTCAACCCAGAATCTCCTATCCAGCCAAACTAAGCTTCATAAGTGAAGGAAAAATAAAATCCTTTGGGAACATGCAAGTACTCAGAGATTTCGTCACCACCAGGCCAGCTCTACAAGAGCTCCTGAAAGAGGCTCTACACATATAAAGGAACAACAAGTACCAGCTCAACTAAAGGGCAAAACACCCAGCTAGCACCAAAATGGCAGTATCAAATTCGCATGTAACAATATTAACCCTAAATGTAAATGGACTAAATGCCCCAATCAAAAGACACAGACTGGCAAATTGGATAAAAAGACAAAACCCATCGATGTGCTGTATCCAGGAAACCCATCTCACATGCAAGGATACACAAAGGCTCAAAATAAAGGGATGGAGGAAGATTTACCAAGCAAACGGAGAGCAAAAAAAAGCAGGAGGTGCAATTCTCATCTCTGATAAATTAGACTTTAAAGCAACAAAGATCATAAGAGACAAAGAGGGACATTACATAATGGTAAAAGGATCAATGCAACAAGAAGAGCTAACCATCCTAAATATATACGCACCCAATATAGGAGCACCCAGATAGATAAGGCAAGTTCTTAATGACTTACAAAGGGACTTAGACTCCCACACAATAATAGTGGGAGACTTTAACACCCCATTGTCAACATTAGACAGATCAACCAGACAGAAAATTAACAAGGATACCCAGAACTTGAACTCAGACCTGGACCAAGCAAACCTAATAGACATTTACAGAACTCTCCACCCCAAATCCACAGAATATACATTCTTCTCAGCACCACATCACACCTACTCAAAAATTGACCACATAATTGGGAGTAAATCACTCCTCAGCAAATGCAAAAGAACGGAACTCGTAACAAACAGTCTCTCAGACCACAGTGCAATCAAGTCAGAAGTCAGAATTCAAAAACTAACTCAGAACCACACAGCTTCATGGAAACTGAAACACTTGCTCTTGAATGTTGACTGGAAAAACAATGAAATGAAGACAGAAAAAAAGATGTTCTTCGAAACCAATGAGAATGAAAACACAACATACCAGAATCTCTGGGACACATTTAAAGCAGTCTCTAGAGGAAAATATATAGCAATAAGTGCCCACATGAGAAGCAAGGAGAGATCAAAAATTGACAACCTATCGTCAAAACCGAAAGAGCTAGAGAAGGAAGATCAAAAAACTCAAAGTCTAGCAGAAGTCAAGAAATAGCTAAGATCAGAGCAGAACTGAAGGAGATAGAGACACAAAAAAGCCTTCAAAAAATCAATAAATCCAGGAACTGGTTTTTTGAAAAGATCAACAAAATAGACAGACCACTAGCTAGATTAATAAAAAAGAAAAGAGAGAATAACCAAATTGATGCAATAAAAAACGATAAAGGGGATATCACCACAGATTCCACAGAAATTCAAACCATCATTAGAGATTATTACAAACAACTCTATGCACATAAACTAACAAACCTGGAAGAAATGGATAAATTCCTGGACACTTGCCTTCTCCCAAGCCTAAACTAGGAAGAAGCTGAAACCCTGAACAGACCCATAACAAGGTCTGAAGTTGAGGCAGCAATTAAGAGCTTACCACCCAAAAAAAGCCCAGGTCCAGAAGGGTTCACAGCCAAATTGTGCCAGACATACAAAGAGCAGCTGGTACCATTCCTTCTGAAACTATTCCAAACAATACAAAAAGAGGGAATTCTTCCCAAATCATTTTATGAGACCAACATCATCCTGATTCCAAAACCCGGCAGAGACTCAACAAGAAAAGAAAACTTCAGGCCAATATCCATGATGAACATAGATGCAAAAATCTTCAATAAAATACTGACAAGCCTATTGCAACAGCACATCAAAAATCTTATCCACCATGATCAAGTAGGCTACATCCCAGGGATGCAAGGCTGGTTCAACATACTCAAGTCTATAAATGTAATTCACCACATAAACAGAACCAAAGACAAAAACCCCATGATTATCTCAATTGATGCGGAGAAGGCCTTTGACAAAATTCAACAGCCCTTTATGCTAAAAACCCTCAATAAGCTAGGTATCGATGGAACGTATCTCAAAATAATAAAAGCTATTTATGACAAACCAACAGCCAATATCATACTGAATGGGCAAAAACTGGAAGCATTCCCCTTGTAATGTGGCACCAGACAAGGATGCCCTCTCTCACCACTGCTATTCAATATAGTATTAGAAGTTCTAGCCAGAGCAATGAGGCAAGAAAAAGAAATAAAGGGCATTCAAATAGGAAAGGAGGAAGTCAAATTGTCTCTATTTGCAGATGACATGATTGTATATCTAGAAGACCCCATCGTCTCAGCCCCAAATCTCCTGAAACTGATAAGCAAGTTCAGCAAAGTCTCAGGATACAAAATCAATGTGCAAAAATCACATGCATTCCTATACATCAATAACAGACTTAAAGACAGCCAAATCAAGAACAAACTTCCATTCACAATTGCCACAAAGAGAATAAAATACCTAGGAATACAACTAACAAGGAACGTAAAGGACCTCTTCAAGGAGAACCACAAGCCACTGCTCAATGAAATAAGAGAGGACACAAACAGATGGAGAAACATTCCATGTTCATGGTTAGGAAGAATCAATATCGTGAAAATGGCCATACTGCCCAAAGTAATTTACAGATTCAATGCTATCCCCGTCAAGCTACCAATGACCTTCTTCGCAGAACTGGAAAAAACCACCTTAAACTTCATATGAAACCAAAAGAGAGCCTGCATAGCCAAGTCAATTCTAAGCAAAAAGAACAAAGTGGGAGGCATCACACTACTGGACTTCAAACTATACTACAAGGCTACAGTAATCAAAACAGCATGGTACTGGTACCAAAACAGAGATATAGACCAATGGAACAGAACAGAGGTCTTGGAGGCAACACAATATATCTACAAGCATCTGATGTTTGAAAAACCAGACAAAAACAAGCAATAGGGAAAGGGTTCCCTGCTTAATAAATGGTGTTGGGAAAGCTGGCTAGCCATGTGCAGAAAGCAGAAACTGGACCCCTTCCTGACACCTTACACTAAAATTAACTCCAGGTGGATTAAAGACTTAAACATAAGACCTAACACCATAAAAACCCTAGAAGAAAATCTAGGCAAAACCATTCAGGACATAGGCGTAGGCAAGGACTTCATGACCAAAACACCAAAAGCATTGACAACAAAAGCCAAATACACAAATGGGACCTAATCAAACTCCACAGCTTCTGCACGGCAAAAGAAACAGTCATTAGAGTGAATCGGCAGCCAACAGATTGGGAAAAAATTTTTGCAGTTTACACATCTGACAAAGGGCTGATATCCAAAATTTACAAAGAACTAAAACAGATTTGTAAGAAAAAAACTAACAAGCCCATTCAAAAGTGGGCAAAGGATATGAACAGACACTTTACAAAAGAAGACATACGTGAGGCCAACAAACATATGAAAAAATGCTCATCATCACTTGCCATCAGAGAAATGCAAATCAAAACAACATTGAGATACCATCTCACGCCAGTTAGAATGAAGATCATTAAAAAATCTGGAGACAACAGATGCTGGGGAGGATGTGGAGAAATAGGAACATTTTTGCACTGTTGGTGGGAGTGTAAATTAGTTCAACCATTGTGGAAGACAGTGTGGCGATTCCTCAAGGACGTAGAAATAGAAATTCCATTTGACCCAGCAATCCCATTACTGGGTATATATCCAAAGGATTACAAATCGTTGTACTATAAGGACACGTGCACATGAATGTTCATTGCAGCACTGTTTACAATAGCAAAGATTGGAACCAACCCAAATGCCCATCGATGATAGACTGGATAGGGAAAATGTGGCACATATACACCACAGAATATTATTCAGCCATGAAAAACGATGAGTTTGGGTCCTTTGTAGGGACATGGATGAACCTGGAAACCATCATTCTCAGCAAACTGACAGAAGAGCAGAAGATCAGACACTGCATGTTCTCACTCATAGGCGGGTGTTGAACAATGAGAACACATGGACACAGGGAGGGGAGAACTACACACTGGGGTCAGTTGGGGGGAAATAGGGGAGGGACGGTGGGGGGTGGGGAGCTGGGGAGAGATAGCAAGGGGAGAAATGCCAGATGTAGGTGATGGGGAGGAAGGCAGCAAATCACACTGCCACATGTGTACATATGCAACAATTTTGCATGTTCTTCACATGTACCCCAAAACCTAAAATGCAATAAAATAAATAAATTGGGAAAAAAAAACACATAAACCAATGAAACAGAATAGAGAATACAGAAATAAGTCCATGCCTTTATAGACAACTGGGTTTTGACAAATGGGCCAGAAGTTTACACTAGATAAAGGGCATCCTCTTCAATATATGGCACTCAGGGTACTGGATATCCATATGCAAAAATGGACGTTTATTTTATTTCTCATCATAATGAAAAAATCTGCTCAAGCTGGTAAACAGTGCTAAGATAGCTGACTAGTTATAGGAAGAAGGTTGAAACTGGATTTCTAAATTTCACCATATAGCAAAATCAACTCAATATGAATTGAAGATCTAAAAGTAGAATCTGAAATTATAAAAGTCCTAGAAGAAAACATATGTAATACCACTCTTACTGCTGGCCTTGGCAAAGAATTTTTGGCTAAGTCCCCAAGAGCAGTTGCAACAAAAACAAAAATTGCTAAATAGAACCTAATTAAATTAAAAGGCTTCCACACAGCAAAACTATCAACAGAGTAAACAGAAACCTAGACAATGAGAGAAAATATTTACAAACTATGCATCTAACAATAGTCTAATATCTACAATCCATAATTTTGCTGATGGACATTCATCTGTTGATGGACACTTAGGTTGTTGCTACCAAATCTTGGCTATTGTGGACAGCACTGCAACAAACATGGGAATGCAGGTATCTTTTCAAGACCCTAATCTCCTTTCTTTTGGATATATACCCAGCAGTGGGATTGCTTGACCATATGGTAGTCTGTAGTCAGTTTGTTGAGGAACCACCAACGTGTTCTCCATAGCCGTTGAAGTAAATTACATTCCCACCAACAGTGTATGAGGGTTCCCTTTCCTCTACATCCTTAACAGTGTTTTTTGTTGCCTAACTTTTTGATATATGCCATCTTCACCGGGGTGAGGTATCTCTTTTTGGTTTTGGTTTTTCTCTGATGATCAGTGATGTTGAGTGCCTTTTCATATAGTACCTGTTTGTCATTTGTGTGTCTTTTTTTTTTTTTTTTAAGAAATATCCTTTCAAATATTTTGTTCATTTTTTAATTCGATTATCAAATTTTCTTCCCATAAAGGGGCTTGAGATACTTATATAGTCTGGTTATTAATATCTTGTCGGGGGTAGTTTACAAATATTTTCTTCCACTCTATGGGTTGTCTCATCACTGTGTTGTTTCCTTTGCTTTGCAGAAGCTTTTCAACTTAACGCAATTCTATTTGTCCATATTTACTTTGGTTGCCTGTGCTTGTGGGGCATTTCTCAAGAAATTTTTACCCAGGCCAGTGTTTTGGAGATTTTTTCCAATGATTTTTTAGTAGAAGTAGCATAGCCTTTTCAATAAATTTAATTGGCAATATAGGATATTCACCTGCAAAAAATAAAAATGGATTTTTATGTTACACTATACACAACAAAAGACTCATCATGAATTAAAATTTTAAATATGGAACCAGAAACCATAAAACTCATGAAATAAAACATAGGGAAAAATTTCCATTTCCTTGTTTTTGGCCATGACTTTCTGGATATTACACTGAAAGTACAGGCAACAAAAGCAAAAACTAGTGGGACTACATCAAACTAAAACGATTCTGCATAGCGAAACAGTCAACAACAAAAAAAATCAGCCCATGGAATGGAAGAAAATATTTCAAATCATATGGTTGATAAATGGTTAATATTCAAAATATGTAAGAAACACAACTAAAAAGCAAATAATAATAATAAATTTAAAAATGAGGAAAGAACCTGAGTAGAATTATTTTTATGAAGAAGACATATGTAACATGCATACATATGAAAAGGCACTCAACATCATTAATCATCAGGGAAATAAAAATCAAAACCACAATGAGCTTTCACCTCACACCTTTTAGGATGGCTTGTATTAAAAAAGTCAGCATTAAACAATTGTTGATGTAGATATAAGCAAGGAGAACATTTATATATTGTAATTGGTACACACATTGTGGAGAATAATATTAAGGTGTCTAAGAAACTAAAAATAGAACTACCATACGATATAGCACTTCCACTTCTGCATGTATATCCAAAAGAAATAAAATAACTGTCTTCAAGAGGTATATATCTGCACTCCCACTGAATTGCAGCATTATTCAGAATAGTGAAGATGTAGAAACAACCTAAGTGGCCATTGATGGATGAGCAGATATAGAAAATATGAGACATATACATAAACACAACCACACATATAGACAAAGGAATGTTATTCATTCTTAAAAAGAAGTAAATGTGGCCAGGCGTGGTGGCTCAAGCTTGTAATCCTAGCACTTTGGGTAGCTGAGGTGGGTGGATCATGAGGTCAGGAGTTTGAGACCCGCCTGGCCAACATAGTGAAACCGTCTCTACTAAAAATACAAAAATTAGTCAGGCATGGTGGCATGTGCCTGTAATCCCAGCTACTCGGGAGGTTGAGGCAGGGAATCACTTGAACCTGGGAGGCAGAGGTTGCAGTGAGCTGAGATTGTGCCACCACACTCCAGCTTGGGCCACAGAGTGAGACTTGATCTCAAAAATAAATAAATAAACAACAAGGAAGTAAATTCTGCTGCTTGTAACAACATGGATGAACCTGGTGGATATTATGTGTAGTGTAAAAAGCCACATGCTTTAAAAAAAAAAAAAAAAAACAACAACAACAACAAAAAAACACCACTGCATGAACTCACTTACACATAGAATCCAAAAAGTCAAAATTATAGAATCAGAGAGTAGAATGTTGGTTAGTAGGAGTCAGGCATGGGGTTACAATGGTCAACGTAGTAATAACCAGGATGGACTATAGAAGGTAATTGAGCCATGAGAGCAGAGTTGTCATAGTGAGATTAGTCCCAATATGAAAGGGCTTGAGGGAGTCGGTTTATCCTCTTCTGGTTTCCTGCCAACTGAGGACACAGCATTTGTACGCTTTTTGCACTTCCATATCATGCCATATGAGAGCACATTATCCTTCCCCTCTAGAGGATGTTGCAACAAGATGTCATTTTTGGAGAGGCCAGGGCCCCAATCAGACTCTGCAGCTGCTAGCACATAGATCTTGGATTTCCCAGTGTTTAGAGCTGTGAAAAACACCTACTGTTTATGTATTACCCAGTCTCAGGTATTTTGTTATAGCAGCACAAACAGACTAGGATGAGGGAATGGGATGATGTTAGTTACAGGGTATAAACTTGATGTCATAAGATAAAAGGTTCTGGAGACCTTATCTGTTGTCAGGCGATGTTGATAGTCAATAATGTATTGTATACCTGGAAGGTGACAGAAGAGAAGATAGTACATGTTCTTACCACAAAAAAAGACTATATGGAATGATAGATATAAAAATTAGCTTGATTGTGGTAATTGTTTCATAGTGTATTGCATATCAAAATATCATTGCTATTCCTTAAATATATATATTTTTCTCAATTTTACCTCAGTAAGGTGGAAAAGAAACTGTTATAAATCTTCTGTGTGCATTGCTTGCTGTACATATGCTTAACAATTTTACCATCAGTGATTTCTGAATAAAAGTTTACAGACAGAAATGAAACACTCCTGTACTTGAAGATCATCTTAAAGTTTGAAAGGCATTTGTAAGTTAATAAAGGTAAGCCCTTTCAGAAATCTTATTTTACACAGGTTTATAAATCCACTAATAAAAAAGAGGAAATGTTATCCCCTACCACAATGTTTTCTGTATTTTATTTTTTGTTAATTCAGTATTGTTATTATGCTATTTAGAAGGGTTTTTGTATACAGAATAAATGCAAAATAGTTTTGAGTTAGCTCTCTCCATTGCTCATTTTGAATAAACCCAAATACAGCCAACTGATCTTCAACAAAGCAAACAAAAACATAAAATGAGAAAAGGATACCCTTTCAACAAATAGTGCTGAGATAATTGGCTAGCCACAGGCAGGAGAATGAAACTGGATTCTCATCTCTCATCTTTTACAAAAATCAACCCAAGATGGATTAAATACTTAAATCTAAGACCTGAAACTATAAAAATTCCAGAAGATAACATTGGAAAAACCTTTCTAAACATTTGCTTGGGCAAGGATTTCATGACCAAGAACCCCAAAGCAAATGCAATATGAACAAAGATAAATTGCGGAGACTTAAACTAAAGAACTTTTGCATGGCAAAAGGAACAATCAATAGAGTAAACACACAACTCACAGAGTGGGGAAAAATCTTCACAATCTATGCATTTGACAGAGGACTGGTATCCAGAATCTATAATAAACTAAGACAAATCAATAAGAAAAAAACAATATCAAAAAAAAGTGGCTAAGGACATGAATAGACAATTTTCAAAAGAAGATACAAAAATGGCCAACAAATATACAAAAAAATGCTCAACATCATTAATAATCAGGGAATGCAAATTAAAACCACCATGTAATACCACCTTACTCCTCCTAGAATGACCATAATAAAAAAAAAAAAAAAAATAGTAGGTGTTGGCATGTATGTGGTGAACAGGGAACTCTTCTACACTGCTGATAAAAATGTAAACTGTACAACCACTATGGTAAACAGTGTGGAGAGTTCTTAAAGAACTAAAAATAAAAAAAACATTTGATCCACCAATTCCACTACTGGATATCTACCCAGAGGAAAAGAAGTCATTACACAAAAAATATACTTGCACATGCATGTTTATAGCAGCACCATTTCCAATTGCAAAAATATGGAACCAACCCAAATAGCCATCAATCAACAAGTGGATATAGAAACTGTGATTATCTATCTATCTATCTATCTATCTATCTATCTATAAAATATCTATCCATCTATCTATCTATCTATCACCTATCTATCTATCCACATGATGGAATACTACTCAGCTATAAAAAGGAATACATTAATGGCATTTGCAGCAACTTGGATAAAATTGGAGACTGTTATTATAAATGAAGCAACTCAGGAATGAAGAACCAAGCATCATGTAGTCTCACTTGTAAGTGGGAGCTAAGCTATGAGGATGCAAAGACATAAGAATGGCACAATGAACTTTGGGGACTCAGGGGGAAAGGATGAGAAGGGAGTGAGGAATAAAAGACTACAGATATGGTGCAGAGTATACTGCTTGGGTGATGGGTGCACCAAAATCTCACAAATCATCAATAAAGAACTTACTCATGTAACCAAACACTACCTGCTCCCCAATTTCCTATAGAAATTAAAATAAATAAATAAATAAATAAATAAATAAATAAATAAATTGAGTTAATATCTCTAAAGCTAGACCTGGTAGCAGTGTGTTGTCAGGGACTTCAGGTTTTAGTTATTACCCTGGCACTAGCTAGCTGTATAATTTTATTTTATTTTTTCTGGGCCTCGGTTTTCTCTACGGTAAAATGGAAATGCCAACCAGATGAATGTCAGTTTTCTTCGGCTTAAATATTTATGACTGTCAAAGTAAATTATTAATTTCTTCTGGCATTTGGAAATGCATTTGGCTAAAACTTAGTGTTATTTTGCTTACTCTTTTATCTGGAATTTTCTTTCCTTTTTTATTCTATAACCCAAGTAAACTGAGTATCTATATCCATTTCTCTCTCACACCTTTCATATCAAATTAATTACTTTGTACTGTCTAGTATACATTCTAACAATCCTTTAAATCTATCCAAAAATGACTACTTTATTTCAAGCTCCTTTTATCATCCTCCTAGAAGATTATATCAGTTTTTAGTTGTTTCTTTTATATATACATTTTACTTCTTCCAGTCTGCTCAAACACTGCCACCAGGATGAACAACCTAAAACATAAATTTTTGTTTATTTTCAAAAAAGGGAAGATTAGAGCCTTTTGCATGCCTCAGCCACCTGGAAATGGCAAAATAGTGCATAACATCAACTCTGTGAGCTTTAATACAAGAAGAAAAATGGGAATCCACTGGAATAGAGAAAAACAACTGAGATCCCAGAGAGGAGATTGTGGGCAAAGAGCCCCAATGATGGCATCTGGCTGACAGAAGTTGGTCAAGCCCCACAATATAAGAGAGGCAGAGAGCTTTTGATATAATTTGCATGTATGTCCCCATTGAAATCTCATTTTGAAACATAATCCTGAATGCTGGAGGTGGGACCTGGTAGAATCTGATTGAATCCTGGAGCAGATTTTACATAAATGACTTGGTGTTGTCTCCTTGGTACTGTCCTCATGATATTTGATGAGTTCTCATGATAGCTGGTCATTTAAAAGGGAATAGAATCTTTTCCTTCTCTTTTTTGATTCTGCTCTGGATATGTGACATCTCTGCTTCCCCTTCACCTTTTATCAGAATTGCAAGTTTCCTCAGGTCTCCCAAGAAGCTGAGCAGATGCCAGCATCATGTTTCTTGTACAGCCTTTAGAACTATGAGCCATTTAAACCTCGTTATTTATAAATTACCAAGTTTCCTGCATTTCTTAGTAACATTGTGAGAATAGATTAATACAGCCTCCCTCTGTTTCTTACCTTTCCAATAGGGATCTTAGCAAAACAGGCCAAAATCAAGAACCTTGCTTCTCCCATTCCCTGGAGCAAATGTGAGGAGAGGCTCAGAGACACGGAAAGTGAAAAACACTAAGAAAAGCTGCAGGATTTTTCCAGACCTGAGACTGACAACAGAAAGCTATTTTTAATCCAGGTGAATACAACATAAGTCATTCTTTGGTAACCCTGCAGTGTGGATGTGAAGGCATTTTAGATTTGGCTCAGAGATTGACGAATTGCTCTGGAGTGGGGTAGGAGCCTTCATAGCCAGAACTCTGGAAAGCTCCACAGCTGTAAGCATTGAAATTGTGCTCTTTCTTGTTGCATGCCTATGGCAGGAGTAGAGCTTCTAGTGCTGTGCTTTGTTGCAGTCAATGCCAGAGATTGTGCAGAGCAGGGCCCTCTGTGCTCCAACACCAGGCAGAACTCCAGACATTCAGAGAACTCACTTTCCTGGAGAAACAGCCTGAGCCACTCCATCCTTCCTGGGCATAAATTATGCTGCAGTAGGGAACTCTCTGCTCCATATCCCAGCAGATCTCCGGGCATTTGGACAGAAACCATGGTAATGTGTTCCACTCTGCTTCAAGCACAGGCAGATCTTCAGTAATTTGAAGTATCTTCTCACCCAGATCAGCCGCCTGATCAGCTCAATTCTTTCTGTACAGAGATTCTGGTGCAGGGAGATCCTTTTTGCTACATGCCCAGATGTATCTTCAGTCATTTGGAGCAACTGCTCACCAAGATTGACAGTCCGAGTCACCCAACCAATCCTCAACAGATTGTGGGGCAGTGAGGCCCTCTCTACTTCACCTCCAAGCATATCTACAATCATTCAGAACACCCACTTTCCTGGACCGGCAGCCTGAGCCAAACCACCATTCTTGTGCAGAGATTGCAGTGCAGTGTGATCCTTTACTTTCCATATCCAGGCAGAGAACCTGTCCCTGAGCTCTGAGATTCTTTGCTCAGCTTGTTCTACTCTACTGTTAATACTTGAAATTGCATTATAAAATTTTGGTAGTGTGTTTTTCAGCTCTATCTTATCCATTTTATTCTTTCTTACAATCATTATTTTATATATCAGCTCCTGTATCATTTTACTGTAAAACGGATTCCTTGAATTGGGTTTCAGCTGTCTCCTGGATGTCTATTATCTTTATTTCTATTTATATTCTGAATTATATTTCTGATATTTCAACCATTTTAGCCCAGTTAATAATACTTTCTGGGAAAATACTGTGTTTGGTGGAAAAAAGACATTCTGAGTTTATGAGTGGATGGCGTTCTTGCACTGGTTCTTTCTCATATGTGTGGGCTGATGTTGTTTCTACTGTGGTATAATTTTAGTGCAGTCAGTTGAATTCTTATCTGGATATATTTAGAGGGCCATGGCTTTGTGCAGAATATTTATTTAGGAAAAAATGAGTTAGTAATACTTATTGGTCTTTATTATTGTTGGTATTAAAAATGTTTGGGCTCACACAAAACATGTAACCCTGAAATGTTTATTTCTGAAGATCTATTTCTTTTTCATATTCTTTCTCTGTGATTTGAACAGAGGATGTTGTGAGAGAAGATGCTAAAGATGAAGCAAGTGCGTTATTTGAAAAAGGAGTGAAGAAAGTAATACTTTTATGTTCATCCACCTGAGTTCAAAAACTTTGTTTATAAGTATCTAAATTCAGTCATAATTCATTGAACTGCTGAGTGTTAGAAACTGAGCTAATCCACTGTACCTGGAACTGGATTGACCTATATAATTCAGCAAATATTTAACTTGTAACATGCTGCATTTTGCTGGATATAAAAGTGGATTAATTCTTTGTCATCTAGCAGCTTCCATTTTTGTTTGTGGAGACTGAGTTATACCATCCCACTATCCACTTCCTTCTAATACATTTTCTACTTAATGCACAAGTGAACCACTGCGGTTCCTGGAAGAACGAATATTCTAGGGTATGCTTCAGCAGGTATACATATTCTTCTCTAGGTACACAGCAGGAAAAAAAGAAGTAAACAGGTACTTTCAGATTATATGTCATTCTGATGCATCTGTACTTATTTAAAGGAAAATGTACAAATATAACATTTTGTCATTCTGAGAAAAGCCATTGCCTTATAATTTAAAGAAATCATTTTAGTAATTAATATTCTTTTAGAATAGAAGCAACACATCTGTTATAAAATTGTGTGGACAACCTACAGAATAAAAGAAAATATTTTCAAACCATATGCCTGATAAGGGCATAATATTTATAATACATAACATACTCTAACAACTCAACAATACAAAAACAAATAATCCCATTAAAAAGTGGAGGGTAATCTGAAGAGATGCTTCTCCAAGAAGATAAAGAAATGACAAAATTCAAAAAGTGCTCAACATCATTAGCCATCAGGGAAATGCAAATTAAAATCACAGTGAGATGCTACTTTACACCTACCATGAGGCTATAATCAAAAGTCAAGCAGTAAAGATGTTGGTGAGGGTGTGGAGGAATTAGAACTTTTGTGCATTGCTCAGCACTGTTCACAATAGCAAAGACCTGGAACCAACCCAAGTGCCCATCGATGATAGACTGGACAGGGAAAAGGTGGCACATATACAGCATGGAATATTATGCAGCCATAAAAAACGATGAGTTCATGTCCTTTGTAGGGACATGGATGAACCTGGAAACCATCATTCTCAGCAAACTGACACAAGAACAGAAAATCAAACACAAAATGTTCTCACTCATAGGTGGGTGTTGAACAGTGAGAACACATGGACACAGGGAGGGGAACATCACACACTGGGGTCTGTCGGGGGAAATAGGGGAGGGACAGCTGGGGTTGGGGAGTCGGGGAGAGATAGCATGGGGAGAAATGCCAGATATAGGTGATGGGAAGGAAAGCAGCAAATCAAACTGCCGTGTGTGTACCTATGCAACACTCTTTCATGTTCTTCACATGTACCCCAAAACCTAAAATACAATAAAAAAAATAGAACTTTTGTGCATTGCTGGTGGGAATGTAAAATTGTGAAGCCATGATGGAAAACTTGAAGTTTCTCATATGGTAAAACATGGAGTCAAAGTATGACACAACAATCCCATTCCCAAAAATATACCCAATATAATTGAAAACATCACTCTACACAAAAATTTGTGCAATAATGTTCAAAGTTTGTTTGGTTTATTCATAATAGCCAAACAGTGGACACACTGAAGCTCATTTATTGGAGAGACATGAGCAAGATGGCACAATAGGACTCTTTACTGGTTCCAGTCCCACTCACAGAAATCCAATCAGCAAGTATCCATATACAAACATACAACAATACCGTCATAAATATCCCAGTACCCAGGAATGAGGTTAACACGCCATCTTGGTTTGCAGGGTTTTCTTTTCCCCCATTTTTTCCCTTTTAACACATTGAATATATTATCACAATTTTTCTTGGCCTGAAAAGACTTCTGCCAAGGAATCTGCTGATAGTGTTATAAAGCTTCCCTTGTATGTAATGAGGGAGTTTTCACTTGCCACTTTCAAAAATTATCTTTTTTATTTTTGATATTTGACAATTTTATTGTAACTTGTCTCAACAAGGACATCTTTATGTTCAATGTGATTTGGAATTATTGTGGCTTCATTGTCCTGGTTTTACATTGTCTCATTCAGGTTTTGTAAAGTATTTAAAACTCATTATTTAAAAACAAAACAAAACAAAACAAAAAAAAAACAAAAAACATGCTTTGTAGCTCTTTCTCCTCTTTGCTTTGCTTTGCTGGGAATGCTTGTAATATGAAAGTTTGTTTTCTTGATGTTGTTTCCTAAGTCCCATAGGTCCCCATTCTATTTGTTTTTTAATTGTTCCTTTGTTGATAATTTTAAATGATCTTTCTTTGAGTTCACTGATTTTTTTCTTCTGTTTGATTGAGTCTACTGTGTAAGCTTTGTATTGAGATTTTAAGTTCAGATGTATTCTTTACCTCCAGAATTTTTTTAGTAACCTGTTTCTTTGTTCAACATATTTTACTCATGTACTGTTTTTCTGTTTTATTTAATTATCCCAAAACTGGTGATTTTTATAGCACACTTAACTTCAAGATAATTATTTCAATAATATTTAAGATAATTTATAGATCTCCATTTTGTTAGTCAGCCCTTGTGGTTTTATTTTGTTCCTTTATGGCTGTCATGTTGTCATGTTTCCTTCATGCTTTATGGTCCTTTGAAGCCTTGCATTTCAGTTTTCTTTTTATTTATTTATTTATAGATGTATTCACCTTTTGAAGTATTTACTGACTGGATTTGGGAGAGAAAGACCTTCACCAGTGAGCATTGCCAGAGATCCTGAGAGGTCTCAGTTTTTTTTTTTTTTTTTTTTTCATGTGAGAATTCAACTTGTTCTGTTCCATTTTAGAAAAATAATTCATATTATTGTGTATTTTATATTGACCCTACAAAATCAGGCCAGATGCTTCCAGCCTCCTATTTATTTTCCTTAGGAAATTGGAAATTGTACTAAAATGTTCAACAGTGCACACCTTCATCCAATCCAGCAGAATAGAGCAAGATAATCATATCTACACCTGCTCCTGAGATCTGTGTGCTGTTGGTAAAGTCTTGTACATGCCTTCTGTAGGAATAATGTGCACTAGGGCATGTGGGATGCTGGTCATGGTGGCATAGAGAATGATGGTGGCATTTGCAAACTGATTGTGGGAGTCTGCAGGTATGTGGTTTTGTAGGGTTTATGGAAAAACTTCTTGATGGAATTTACAGGTCAGTTAACAAAATCCATAGCTGGCGGTTGTGATTTACACATAGGTTGCTTTTAGCTCCAGGCCTTTCATCTTGCTCCTAACTTCCTCCAGAGAATTTAGAGGTACCAATTCCCTTAGTACTCTGGCTGGGTAAGACATAATCAGACCTTGTGATGTGGATAAAACATAATCGGGCCTCGTGATAAACATCCTGCAAATTTGGAGACGCCAGGTGTTCACTTCACTCTCACTTTCTCCTGTGGGAGAAATTATAGATTGATGGGGCCTCTCTCAGAACCAAGCTGTGCTGCCTTGGTTGAGAGCTGTCACTGGTAAAATGAAACTGTTCTTCTTACATCTTCATCTTGAAGGGGCCAGTCTTGAGATTGATCTCTGATGCCTTGGGGGAAGAATGTTTTAGGTAAAATGAAACCACTTTTTTTTTACCCTCTTCAGTTTATCCACTCTCAGATATTTTGTTCCACCAGGATGTGGTAACCTAAACTCTGGGGTGTCCATAAGTTTGTTCTCATCTGTGGGTGATTGGAAAATTGGCATTTCTATAGAAGAGGAATGAGAACTGAAACATCTTATTCCACCATATTTCTGACATAGCTGGAGTAACGTGTTGGAACTTGGGTACTCTCCATACATAATTGTATGCCCAGTGAAAATGATCTTAGAAATAAAAACAAAAAAATATATTCTCACATGAAAAGAGTCTAAGAGAATTTTTTTTTATCAGCATTTCTTGGCTAAAAGAGAGATACTATAGAAAGTTATTCATATGAGAGGGCAATGATATCAGGGGGATGCTTGGCATATCAAAAATAAAGATTAACAGGAACAGTAAGTATCTGAGTAAATATATTAGTCTAATTCCCTCTTAAGGTCTAAGAAATAGGTATGACAGTTTAAAGCAAAGTATGTACAGTAATTCTCCCTTATTATCAAAGGAGGTGTCCTAAGACCTGCAGTAGATGCATAAAACTACAGATAGTACTAAACTCTCGATATATGTTATGTTTTTTCAACCTGATAATCAACACAGCTATAGAGTGACTAATGAACAGGTAGCATATACAGCATAGATGTGTTATCAAAAGGGATAATTTATATCCTTGGTGAAATAGAGCAGGATGACACAAGATTTCATCACACTACTCATAATTAAACAAAATTTAAAACTTGTGTGCTGTTTCCTTCTGGAATTTTCCACATAACATTTTCAGAGTACAGTTGACCATGGGTCATTGAAACTTTAAAAAGCAAAACTGCATATAAAAGGAGATTACTGTAAAATTGATGAATTTTCATTGTATGTACAGGTAATACATATGACAAATACAACAGAAAGGGAGAATTGTAAATGGACTTATGATAAGCTGTCTACATTCCACCTGAAGTGGTAAAATATTTATTAAGTTAACTGTACAAGTCTTTAAATTTTAAACCTTAGAGCAACTATTAATGAAATCATAGACATAGTAAAAAAAATAGATAAATTAAATTAAAATACTAAAAATATTCAAGTAATCTGCCCCAAAAAACAGGAAAGTTAAAAAAAAAAGAATGAAAATTATGGGAGCAATCAGAAAAGGCATGCTATAGGAATAAACTTCAGGTCTATTTTAAAGACTCTGGTGTTCCAAGGGAGTTTAGCATCATTGAAAATCTACAGGATAAGACTAAATTCATTAGGATCACTGATTTTTACCTTCCTTTTAGTCACTGTGATGCATTTCACAGCTTTCAAAAGCTGCAAATTTAGATGTCAAAAATCAGGTCAAAATTCTTACTGCCTTAATTTTATCACAGGTGTAAATTGGCTTCATCCAAATTTATGCCATCACATTGTAATAGTAAGAGCAACTTTTCAGTTTTTCAGTTTTATTGTTTAATATTTCTTTATAACCTTGGGTTTCTGTAGTCTTATTATAGACTTAATGATAAGTAGATGCATTGTGTATAACTAAAATGGGCTGTCATTCAGGCAAACCTAGAATGGAATAACTGAGGGAAGAAATTTTTTAAATGATCTCATTTTCCCAATCCCTCTGCACAAACTTTCACACAAATACTCACAACTTATTTTGTAGTGAGAAGAAAACTGAAGCTAAGATAAAGGAGGAATTAGCCAAATATTCAGGGCTAGTAAGTGACAGGGCCCAAAAGAGATGAAGATTACTACCGCTATCAAAAGTGTGCATACACAGGTGCCTCTGCCCCATTCTCACTGGCACATGCATGCCCCATCATACTCCTGGCACACATACACACATGCACACACACACACAATGCTGCCAAATCACCAATGACAAACACAGCATGCCAGCTGAAACCCTGTTGCCACTGTCCTAGTGAAGCAACTTTACAGACACCCCCATTGGAGTGTTGTTGCAAGCAAACCGGAAACATCTTTGACCCTTTGACACAGCTGGTGCTTAACTTCAGGAAAGTAGAGAAAAAAAGTCATGGGCCTGGCCCCAGCCCCTCAGAGTTAGAGCACACAGCCCAGCAGTTCTAAGCTGAGCCATGGTTCCCTTCCAGAAATGAAGCCAGTTGTCTGAACCCAACTTACACCACAGTCAAACTCTCAAGGACAACAAATAATATAAAAGGAAAAAAAAATAACCATTCAAAGAACAGTAACTTCAAAGATTAAAGGAACATCAACCCCTAATAGTGAGAAAAAATCAGCACAAGAACTCTGGCAACTCAAAAAGTCAGAGTGTCTCCTTACCTACGAATGACTGCACCAACTCCAAACAATGGTTCTTAACAAGGCTGAAATGGCAGAAATGAAAAACATAGAATCCAGAACATGGAAAGCAACAAAGGCCATAGATATTCAGAAAAAAAGTTGAAACCCAGTTTAAGGAATAAAAAAATAAAATAAAAATAAAACACAAGAGATGAAACAAAATAGCCATTTTTAGAATGAATCAAACATATCATATAGAACTGGAAACTCATTACAAGAATTTTATAGTACAATAAGAAATATTAACAGCAGAACAGACCAAGCTGAAAGAATCTCAGAGTTAAGAAACAATTATTTAGATCAACTCAGTAAAACAAAAATAAAGATAAAAATTTAAAAATACAATAAGCAAAACCTCCAAAAATACAGAATTATTTAGAGACCAAATATGACATATTGGCATCCCTGAAAGAAAGGGAGAAAGAACATAAAGCTTGGAAAACATATTCGAGGATATTATCCATTAAAATGTTCCAAAACTTGTTAGAAAGGCCAATATTCAAATTCAATTAACTCAGATGAGCCTTGTGAGATACCATACAAAAGAACCATCTCCAAGACACATAGTCATCAGATTCTCCAAGGTCACTGTGAAAGAAAAAATATTAAGGACAACTAGAGAGAAAAGGCAGGTCAACTACAAAGGGAGCCCCAACAGGTTAACAGTGGATCTCTCAACAGAAAGACTTTAGGCCAGAAGAAATTGGGAGAGAACTATTTTCAGTATTCTTTAATGCAAAGAAATACCAAACAAGAATTTTATATCCATTCAAACTAAGCTTCATCAGCAAAGAAGAAATAAAATCCTTTTTAGGCAAGCAAATGCTAAGGGAATTCATCACCACCAAACATGCTTCACAAGAGGTCCTTAATGAAGTGCTAAACATAATCACACAATAATAGTAGATGATATAAAAATCCCAAAGACAATACTAGGCATATAAATGAAGCAGAAAACCATTCAGGATCTGAACTCAAAATTCAACCAAATGGAACAAATAGACACCTACAGAACAAGCCACCCAACATGAATATAGTCAGTTGATCTCCAATAAAAATGAAAAAGCAATGTAATAGAATAAACAATCTTTTTAACAAATAGTGCTGGAACATCTGGATAGCTACATACAAACAAAAAATAGTAATCTAGACACAGTCCTTATGCTTTTCACAAAAATTAACTTAAAATGTATCATGGACATAAATAACTATAATAATAATATAATAATAACTTTCTAGATACAAAATCAGTCACAATCCATGAAGAAAAAAATTATAAACCAGATTTCATTAAAAATTACAAATTTCTGCTCCATAAAAGACAGTTTCAAGGGGGTGAGAAGATAATCTACAAAACGGGGAGAAAATATTTGCAAAAGATACATACGATAAAGCACTGTTAACAAAATATACACAAAATGCTTACAACTCTACAATAAAAAAAAATAAAAATGGGCAAGAAATTTTAACAGACACCTCACCAAAATTATATACAGATGACAAATAAACATATGAGAAGTTGTTCCATGTAATATGTCATCAGGAACACACAAATGGAAACAACAATGAGATACCTTTACACAACAATCAAAATGGCTATAATAGAAAAGACTGGGGGCTAGTTTCGAAGATGGCAAAATAGGAATAGCTCTGATGTGCTGCTCCCAGTGAAATCAACGCAGAAGGCAGGTGTTTCCTGCATTTCCAAATGAGGTACCAGTTTCATTTCATTGGGACTGGTTGGACAGTGGGTGCATCCCAAGGAAGGTGAGCTGAAACTGGGTGGGGTGTTGCCTCATCTAGGAAGCCCAAGGGGTTGGAGAAATCCCTCTCCTAGCCAAGGGAAGCCATTAGGGACTATTCCCTGCACTTTGGCCCAGATACTGCACCTTTCCTACAGTCTTCCCAACCCTCAGACCAGGAGATTCCCTTCTATACCAATACCGCCAGGGCCCCAGGTTTCCAGCACAAAACTGGACAGCCGTTTGTGCAGACATGGAGCTAGCTGCAGCAGTTGTTTTTCATACCACAGTGGCATCTGGAACGTCAGTGAGACAGAGCTGCTCACTCCACCAGAAAGGGGACTGAAGCTGGGGAGCCAAGTGGTCTGGCTTGGCAGATCCCACTGCCACAAAAACCAGCAAGCTAAGATTCACTGGCTTGAAATTCTTGCAGCCAGCTCAGCAGCCTGAGCTCTACCTAGGAGTCTTGAGCTAGTTCAGGGAAAGGGTGCCCACCATTGCTGAGGCTCCAGTTGGTGGTTCTAAACTTATAGTGTAAACACAGCCTCCAGGAAGTTTGAAGTGGGTGAAGTCCACCACAGCTAAGCAAGGCAGTTGTAGGCAGACTTCCCCACTAGATTCCAACCTTGCTGGACAGGGAATCTCTGAAAAAAGGTAGCAGCCTCAGTCAGGGACTCATAATAAAGCCCTCACCTTCCTGGAACAGAGTAGTTGGGAAAAGGCGCTGTTGTGGACACACCTTCAGCAGACTTAAAAGTCCCTGCTTGGCAGCTCCGAAGAGAGCAGTAGATCTCCCAGCACAGTGTTCGAGTTCTGATAAGGGACAGACTGCCTCCTCAAGTTCCTCCCTGATCCTTGTATATACTGACCAGGAGACAGCTTTCAGTAGGGGCCAACAGAGAGCTCATACAGGAGAGGTCTGGTTGGCATCTGTTGGGTACCCCTCTAGGATGAAGCTACCAGAGGAAGGATCAGGCAGCAATCTTTGCTGTTCTGCAGCCTCTGCTGATGATACCCAGGCAAGCAGGGCCTGAAGTGGACCTCCAGCAAATTCCAGCAGACTTGCAGCAGAGGAGCCTGACTGTCAGAAAGAAAACTAACAGAAAAGAATAGTATCAACATCAATGAAAAGAGCATCCACTTAGAGACCCCATCCAAATGTCTCCAACTTCAAAGACCAAAGCTAGGTAAATCCACAAAGATGGGGAGAAACCAACACAAAAAGTTTGAAAATTCCAAAACCAAATGCTTCTCCTCCTCCAGGGAATCACAACTCTTTGCCAGCAAGGGAACAAAACTGGATGAAAAATGAATTTGATGAATTGACAGAAGCAGGGTTCAGAAGGTGGGTAATAAACTCCTCCGAGCTAGAGTATGTTCTAACCATATGCAAAGAAGCTAATACTTCCTATTTAAGGAGAACTACAAAGCACTGCACAAGAAAATAAGAGGATGCAAACAAAAGGAAAAACATTCTATGCTCATGATTAGGAAGAATCAATATCGTGAAAATGGCCATACTGCCCAAAGTAATTTATAGATCCAATGCTATCCTCATCAAACTACCATTGACTTTCTTCACAGAATTGGAAAACACTACTTCAAATTTCATATGGAACCAAAAAATAGCCTGCATGACCAAGACAATCCTAAGCAAAAAGAGAAAAGCTGGAGGCATCACACTACGTGACTTCATACTATCCTAAAAGCCTACAACAATAAAAAGAGCATGGTACTGTTACCAAAACAGAGATACAGAAAAATGGAACAGAACAGAGGCCTAAGAAATAACACCGCACATCTACAACCATCTGATCTTTGGCAAACCTATCAAAAGCAAACAACAGGGAAAGGATTTCCTATTTAATAAATGATGTTGGAAAAACTGGCTAACCATATGCAGAAAGCTTAAACTGAATCTCTTCCTTACACCCTATATAAAAATTAACTTGAGATAGATTAAAGTCTTAAATGTTAGACCTAAAACCATAAAAATTCTAGAAGAAAACCTAGGCAATACCATTCAGGACATAGGCATAGGCAAACATTTCATGACTAAAACACCAAAAGCAATGGCAACAAAAGACAAAATTGACAAATGGAATCTAATTAAACTGAAGAGTTTCTGCACAGCAAAAGAAACTATGAGGAGAGTAAATAGGAAACCTACAGAATGGGAGAAAAATTTTTGCAATCTATCCATCTGACAAAGGGCTAATATCCAGAAACTACAAATAACTTAAACAAATTTACAAGTTAAAAAAAAAAAAAAATCCCACATCGAAAAGTGGGCAAAGGATAGGAACAGACATTTCTCAAAAGGATACATCTGTGCAGCCAACAAACATATGAAAAAAAGCTCATCACCTCTGGTCATTAAAGAAATGCAAATTAAAACCGCAATGAGATACCAGCTCATGCCAGTTAGAATAATGATCATCAAAAAGTCAGAAAACAACAAATGCTGGCAAGGACATGGAGAAATGGGAATGTTTTTACATTGTTGGTGGGAGTGTAAATGAGTGCAACCATTGTGGAAGAGAATGTGGTGATTCCTCAAGTATCTAGAACTGGAAATACCATTTGACCCAGCAATCACATCACTGGGTATATACCCAAAGGATTATAAATAATTATTTTATAAAGACACATGTACATGTATGTTGATTGCAGCCCCATTCACAGTGGCAAAGACTTGGAACCAACCCAAATGTCCATCAATGATAGACTGCATGAAGAAAATGTGGCACACATATACCATGGAATACTATGCAGCCATAAAAAAGGATGAGTTTATGTCCTTGCAGGGACATGGATGAAGCTGGAAACCATCATTGTCAGCACACTAACACAAGAACAGAAAACCAAACACCACATGTTCTTACTCATAAGTGGGAGTTAAACAATGAGAACACATGGACACAGGGAGGGGAACATTACACACTGGGGCTTGTAAGGAGGTGGAGGGCTAGGGGAGGGATAGCATAAGAGAAATACCTAATGTAGATGACAGTGTAATGAATGGAGCATGCCACCATGTCACATGTATACCTATGTAACACACCTGCACATTCTGCGTATGTACCCCAGAACTTAAAGTATAATAATAATTTAAAAAAGACGGACAGCACCAACTGTTGGTAAGGATATGGAGCAATATCCTTTGAGCAATAGACATACAGGAATATAGTCAGTTGATCTTCAACACAAAAATAATAATCTAGACACAGACGATATATAATTCACAAAAATTGACTTAAAATGTATTATAAACCTAAATATAAAATGCAACCTAAAGAACTCCTAGAGGATAACGTAGGAGAGAATCTAGATGCACTGGTGTAGAATAATAACTTCCTAGATACAAAACCAATGTTACAATCCATGATGAAACAAAATTGATAAGCCAGACTTCACTAAAAATTAAAAATATACACATTGGTGGTGGGAATGCAAAATGGTTCAACCGCAGTGGAAGAAGATTTGGTGGCTTGTTTTGTGACTAAAAATACTCTTATCATGTAATCTAGCAATTATATTCTTTGGTACTTACCCAAAAGTGTTGGAAACTTATGTCTACATAAAAATCTGCACAGAGATATTTATAGCAGCTTTATTTATAATTGCCTAGACTTTGAAGGAAACAAGATGTTCTTCAGTAGGTGAATGGATAGGTAATGTATGGTAAACCTAGACAATGGAATATTATTCAGCATTAAAATATGAGCCATGGTGGCAAAACAAGACAAGGGAAAACCTTAAATGCATATTACTAACGGAAATAATTCAGTCTGAAAAAGCTACATATTATATAACTTCATTTATCTGACATGTTAGAAAAAGCAAAACTATAAAAACAGTAAAATAATCAGTGTTTGTCAGAGGTTGGAGGAAGGATGAGATTAATTGGCCTATCACATAAGAATTCCAAGGAAGTAAAACTATGCTGTATAATTCTACAATGTCAGATACAATTCAAATTCATGTATTTGATACGTATATATTTGGCAAAACCAACGGAATGCACAACACTATTATGAACTGAAATGTATTACCTGCAAAGTTCAATTTTTGAAGCCGTAGTCTCTATTATACTGTATTTAGAGATAGATTATTGAATAAGGCAATTAAAGTTAAATGAGGTCTTAAGATTGAGGCTTAAATATGACAGGATTGATGTCTTTATAATAAGAGAAGGAGATACCATATTTATATCTTTCTTTCTCTCTCTCTTTCTTCATGCACTCACAGGGAAAAGGCCCTGTGAGGACACAGTGAGAAGGTCCTATCTGCAAGCTGAGAAGAGAGGCCTCACTAGAAACCATCTCTGCTGGCACTTGATCTTGACTTCTAGCTTACAGAAATTTGAGAAAATAAATTTATGTTGCTTAAGTCAGTTCATCTCTAGTTATTTTGTTATGCCAGCCTGAGCAGAATTAGACAAACACTAATTGTTAACTATAAGGTAAGCTGTAGGCTTTCGGTAATGATGTGTTAATATATTCATCAATTGTAACAAATGTACCACTGTGGTGTGGGACATTGATAGTACAGGAGATTGTGCATGTATGGAGTGCGTGGGGGCAAATCACACATGAGAATTCTCTTTACATCCTAGTGAATTTTTCTAAGAACTTAAGTCTGATCTAAAAATAAAGTATTTTTTAAAAATTAATTAATTTTGGATCATATTAACAGAATAAAGAAAAAAATCAGAAAAAAATCACATTGCCATGTCAATTAATGCAGAAAAATCATTTGTCAAAATTCAACTTTTATTTATAATAAACCTCTCAGCACTCTACATATAGAGGAAAACTTTCTTCATCTTAAAAAGAACCTATACAAAACAAGTGGACAAGCAAGCAAATGTAAAGCTAAAATTATAGAAGGCACAGACATCCAGTCTCACCAATTCTATCCAACATAGTAGTGGAAGTTTTTGCCAGTGCAATTAGGCAAACTAAAAGAAAAAAAAATGAACAAAGAATGGAAGAAAATAAACGATCTCTATTCAGAGACAACATGATTATCTACATACAAATACCAAGAAATGTACTCTAGAGCACATAGAACGATTAAAAAAAAAACTTTAGCAAATTTGGCAGATCCAAAGTCAACCCTATAAAATCAATCATGTTTCCATATAGAGTAATGAAAACTAGAAAGTGTAATCCCATTTATAATAGCAACCCCATAAATAAAATATTTAGATAGATATCAAACAAGATATTTTCATAACCTGTATAGTGAAGATTCAACAATGCTGATAAAATATATTTTAAAAACTCTAAAGAGGCATATCAGGTTCATTAAATAATAAAATAAATCAAGACTTAAGGCTTTATTTCTTTCCAAATTGAGGGATAGACTTAACACAATTTCATTGAGAATTCTAGCATACATTTTACAGGTTAGATGAACTCTTTTTAAAAATTTATATAGAAAGGCAAAGGATTCAAATAGCATAAAAATAATAATTAAAAAGAAACAAATGAATTCGGATGACCCATACTACCAAACTTTAATGCTTATTATAAAGCTATGGTAATACATACAGTGTGGCATTAGTGAAATAATAAACCCATTGATAAATAGAAGCAAATAGAGTTCACAATTGGACATAAACAAATATGGGCAATTAATTACTGACAATGGCACAAATGCAATTCAGCAAGTTAATGATCTTTTTCAATATATGGTATTGGAAGAATTAATTATGTGCAATAAAATACTTCAACTGAAATTTTACTCCTGGGTTTTATCAGAGTTCTCAGATATAACAGCTAATGCAAAATATATAAAATAAATAAAATTAATTTACATCCATTGACAATAACAATATTTCCTCTCAGAAGAATATAATTTAAAAAATGAGAAGACAAGCCTCAGACTGGAAAAAAATATTTTCTAAGCATATATCTAATAAAGCAATTGTATCAATGATATATTGAAAACATGATAATAAGAAAAATCTAGGTTTAAATAGGGAATGGATTTTAAAATATATTTCATCAAAGAAGATACACAGGTGGCATAAAAGCACACAAAATGATTAATATTTCTAATCACCAGAACATGCAAATAAACCATTTTAAGTTATCCCTACACACATTAAAATGTTTAAAATTTAAACATAAAACTAACAAAACTAAGTGTTGGTAAGGATTAGGAGCAATTGAAACATTTGTACATTTTTGATTGAAATGCAGAAGAACCCACCCACTGTGCAAATGTAGTTTAGATATTTCTTATAAAGAAAGTTAAACATATACTTACTTTGTGACACAGCAATTCCATATCCAGGTATTAGCCTAGACAAATTAAAACATATTAGTACACAAACCTGCATATGAATATTTATAGCAGGTTCGTTATAATTTCCAAAAACTAGAAACTACTGTCTTTTTAATGGTGAATGGATACAAAAACTGGTACATTCATATAGTGGAATTTTGATACATGCAATACATAATATCATAATAATTATTGATACATGCAATAACATAAATTAATCTCAGAAGAATTATGTGAGTAAAATAAGCCAGTCTCAAATGGCATTTATTAATCACTTTAATTTATATGACTTCTGGGAAAACACAAAACTAAAATGATAGAAAACAAAGTGATCAGTGGTAGCCTAGAAATAGGTATAGGGGAAGGGTTTTAATACAAAGGAGCAGCATAAAGACAATTTTTGAGATAATGAAACTGTTTTTTCTCTTGATTGTGGTGAAGGTTGCATGAATCTATAAATGTGATATAAATGCATAGGACTCAGCACACAAAAAGGTCAATTTCAGTCAATTCAAAAAATGTAAATAATAATAACAAATATTACTGGACTGGGGACAAGATTTAGAGAATTGTTCAAGTCTGCACTTTCTAAATGGAGCAGACTGTTTTTCAGCCCAAATCTAGAAGATTCCAATGTATACTACAGACTTCTCTGGCACAGAGAAACTCTATAGCTTGCCCAAGATAAGTTAATGAAATTTAATGCTAGAATTTATGGCTCTTAGTTCTAGAATTCATGACTCTTTATAGCACAACAGAGTCTTCAGTATGTTATACTGCCTGTCATAACATTTGAGAGGAATGGATTTCATTGTAATCAGGCCAATCCTTGATCAGTACTCAGAATTTCCTGAAAAACGATTGCATAGATAGCTAACACTCAGATAACGCAAAGCTTAAGTGCAGTGACATTTCAAAGCCTTTTCTGTAAATTTCTATAGAAGTTTTAAAAGATTCCATGGGATTAGGTGACACCAGCAGGGTGGCAGACCAAGAGGTTACCAGCCTTCTTTCCTGGAAAGACACACAAAGAACACAGAACAGAATACTTCTCTAAAAAAATCTAATGACCATTTAAGCAGCTATAGCAATCAAGCCACTGCAAAATCAAGAAGAGATTCCTATGAAAGAAAGGAGAAAATGAAAGGCATTTGAAGTGCAAGGCCATATGTCTCCCGGCACAGCATGGTGTGAAACAATGGGAAGGTAATGTCTTATATGAGGACTCTTCCTTCAATATAGAAATGCATCCAATGTTCAGGGTTATCTGGTGGCTTATCCAAGGGAATGATTTCTGCTTTTCCTCATTCAAAGCACTGGAAAGACTAGTCCGAGAGTTTGAAGCTACTGAAAGCAGAGGTGAGTATGCAGCACATTTTGAGCTTCAGTTATACAGATAGACACTAGGAGGAATAAGATATGGGAAGGATAGGCCGGGCGCGGTGGCTCAAGCCTGTAATCCCAGCACTGTGGGAGGCCGAGGCGGGTGGATCACGAGGTCAAGAGATCGAGACCATCCTGGTCAACATGGTGAAACCACGCCTCTACTAAAAATACAAAAAATCAGCTGGGCATGGTGGCACGTGCCTGTAATCCCAGCTACTCAGGAGGCTGGGGCAGGAGAATTGCCTGAACCCGGGAGGCGGAGGTTGCGTTGAGCCGAGATCGCGCCACTGCACTCCAGCCTGGGTAACAAGAGCGAAACTCCGTCTCAAAAAAAAAAAAAAAAAAAAAAAAAAAAAAAAAAAAAAAAAAAAAAAAGATATGGGAAAGACTTGGAAATCTTAGAAACTTCAGCTGCGCTGCGCTGATTGGTGAGAGGCTTCGCTAAATAAAGACGGCGCACAGAAACCATGAGAGGTGATTGCTTTTCAACTGCCCAAATAATTATGAAAGGTTACAAAGCATGCAAGGGAACAAGAATATATGGCTCACCTAAAGGGAACGAGAAAATTCCCGAAGCTGACCTTAAATAAATGCAGATAATATGAGAAGCCTTAGAAATAATTTCAAATTTGTTAAATATGTTAAGTGAGCTAAAAACAAAGACAGATAACTAAATAAAATCAGTAGAAGTATGCATAAAAATAAAAATATCAACAGAAAAAAATGCAAAAGTAAACAGATTCTGGGGTTGAAAAATATAAATATTTAAATATAAAAGCAATTACTGAAAGTGTGATACACAATTGGGAAGACACAAAAAAGAGTAAGTGAACTTGAAGACAAGTCATTGGAAATAATTGACTCAGAGGAGTAAAAATTTAAAAAAAAAAAAAAGAAAGAAAGAAGGAAAGCAAAGAGCCTAGGGAAATTATGGGGTACTATTAAGCACACCAATATACACGATATGGATTCCTAAAAAAGAAAAAGATAAATAGGAGGAAAATATATTTGAAGAAATTGCAGCTGACAACTCCTCAATATGCAGAATTAAATAGACATTCAAATTCAAAAATCACAAATAAACTGGAAAAAATCCAAAGAGAACTACAAGACAAATTGTAATCAAACTATAAAGTCAAAGACACAGAGAGAATCTTCAAAGAAGCAAGGAAAAAGTGATTTGTCATGTACAACAGAGCTTCCCTTTCATGATAAAGCACCTTTTAAAGTAAAAACACTCAAGGAAGTAGGAATAGAAGAAAGCCATCCTAACATAATAAAGGCCATTTATAAAAAGCCCACAGCTAACGTCACACTTCACAGTGAAAGACTAAAAGCTTTTGCTTTAAAAGCAGGAACAAGACAAGGATGCTAAATTGCTTCTTCTATACAACATAATTTAGGAGACTCTAGACACAATAGATATGAAAAAAAGCAGGGAAAAGGCATTCAAATAGGAAGAAGTAAATCTTTTGTTCTGTTTGTGGATGACATGATTGTATGTGTAGAAAAGTCTAAAGATTCAACACAAACAACAACGTAAAAAATTGCTAAAACTAATAAATGAATTTAGCAAAATTGAAGGATACAAATGAACACTCAGAAATCAGTTGTGTTTCTATATACTAACAATGAACAATCTGAAAAGGGAACAAAAGCAATTTATTTATAATAACATCAAAAATAATAAAATCATTAAAAATAAATCTAACTGAAGAAGTGAACCACTTGTACTATGAAAATAAGGAACATTTCTGAAACAAATTTTAAAAGATAAAGACAAATTTAAAAAATCTCATGTTCATAGATTGGCAGTCTTAACATTAAGATGTAACACTACCAAAAGTGATCTACAGATTCAGTGCAATCCCTGTCAAAATTCCAAAATGATTTCTTGTAGAAATAGAAAAGCTAATTTTAAAATGAGTATGGAATATCAATGAATTACCAATAGCCTAAGCATTTTTTAAAGGACAAAATTTCAAACACTCATACTTTCCTATTCTAATACTTTACACAAAGATGAAATAATGAAAAAAAGTGTGGTACTGTCAGAAATACAAACAAATCAACAAATGAAGTGCAATAGAGAGTCCAGAAATAAACCCTTGTGTATATGATCAAATAATCTTTGACAAGGATGCCAAAACAACTTAAAGGAGAGACAGAACACTCTTTTCAATGAATATTTTTAAAACTGTGTATTCTTATGCAAAAATTAAACTTAAGCCCTTATCATACATTTTAAACATAGACTAATTAAACTAAAAAAAAAAAAAAAAAAAAAACTTTTAGAGACCTAAGTAAAAGATTTAAAGCTATAAAATTTTTAGAAGAAAATATGAGGGGGAAGCTTCATAACATTGAATTTGACAATTATTTATTGTGCAACAACACCTACAGGCAAATACGACAGGCTACAAAAGCAAAAGAAGTCAAGCTAGTACTACATCAAACTTAACTTTTTTCATCAAAGGATACAATAAACAGTGAAAAGTCAACTTGCTAATTGGGAGATAATATTAACAAATCATATCAAAATAGAAATTAGTTTGCAAAATAGATAAAAAAATTATTGTAAATCAATAACAAAATATTACTAACACAATTTAAAAATGAGCTGAGGACTTGTAAAAATATTTCTCCAAAAATCATGTACAACTGGCCAACGCAAATGTGAAAATATGCTCAATGTTACTAATTGTGATATTGTGCTGTCCTAGAGCCAGAACCAGAGCAAAACTATTTTATAAAATGCAAAACTGTTTTTAGATAAGTTGAAATGGCTGCCCCATTCTCCTTACAATAACTACTGTCCTTGGCCTCTGTGAATAGAACTGCCAGTTTGTTCCTCAAAACTATGTAAAGCTGCTTGCCTTTTCTTATCAGTAACTGCTAAAATCTGTGACTTCTATCACCACCCAGACGATGTGTAAACAAATGTATATCCTGACTTCTGTAAACCACTGAGGTAACAAACAGAATGACAAAAGTCCCCTAGCCCTTGGAGTGTCCGGAGACCCCCGCCCTTGTCTCCACCCAGGAGGTGAATCACAGAATCCCCTAGCCCTTGGAATGTCCAGAGACCCCCCCCCTTGTCTCCACCCAGGAGGTAATTTACAGAATCCACTAGCCCTCGGAATGTCTGAAGCCTTTTCATCCCCATCCCCGCCCCTCACCCCCACTCCCAAGGTGGTTTTTCGGGTATAAAAAATCGTGGCACCCTCCTGTTGCCACCACAGGTTGGAGAGACGTGAGTCCTCTGTGGTCGCCGGCATAAATAAATTGACCCTGCAATCTGGCATACTTTTGTCTTGTGGTAACTTTTTACGCTCCGGTCAAATACAACATAATAACCAGAGAAATGCAAATAAAAACCCTAATGATTTACTACTACATACCCATTAAGATTTCTACTACCAAAAAAAATAAAATAAAATAAATAGAAACAGAAAAAAAAAAAGTATTGATATCTGAACCCTTGTTCATTACTAAGGGAAGGGTAAAATTGTGCAACCATTATGAAAAACAGTATGGAGATTCTTCAAAATTTTTTTTTAAATTATGATTAGATCAGCAATATCATTTTTGGGTATATTTTCAAAATAATTGAAAACAATCTTTTGAAGATATTTTTGCACATTTATATCAATGGTAGCACTAATGACAATGATTGTTTTAGACAAATTTTAGTCCTAGGCTTACCTGAACACTTCCTTATAAAATCCAGTTTTAGTAAATAACCCTGATAAGTCAGTTTAACAACCCTCTCACCCCTATTGATAAGTAAACACCTTCAATGTATGATCAGGTTCCTCACCCTCCAGGGTTCCTCAGGAGATATCTGATTACCCTGGTTGGTCATCAGCAAAAATCCCATTATGTAACTTTAGCTAGAATTCCAACTACCCCTGAAGTTTTGTCTTAGTAACGTTTTATCCATTGATCCCATCCTTGATCCTAGGCTATAAATTCCCTCTTGGCCATGTTGTATTGGGAGTTGAGCCCAGCTGCTCTCTCCCTCTGCAAATTCCCATTGCAGTGGTTTACTATTTACTGTGATGATCTTGAATAGAGTCTGCCTTACCATGTTTTAACAAGCATAATAGAATTTTTTTTTATTCTAAGTGTTCACATAAGAAACCTTTGTCGTTAGTCCTGACTGACTGATTGGTGATCCATTAGTGAGTCAGACTGTTGCTCTGAGTAAATGTCCATTAGACACGGTAATTACAGATTTTTTTAATCTTTAGATTTGTAATGTGCTCTCTGAAGCTGGTTTAGAGTCCCAGGTTTCTTTAAATGGTACTTCCTGGGCTAATAGTTCTTCCTGGTTCTCTTTTATTGAGTCACAATTACTCCCTGACTCCTGGGGCTGGAGATCTCTTCTTTCTAGCTGTCTTTGAGACCTCTATTTTCTCCCTAATGGACCCTGCTGCTCCTATGTGAACTCCTCTGTCACATGAAACCTCTCTTTTTGAACCCCTGCTTACTAAATTATCCACCACTTCTGTCTGCCTCCCTGTTGTTGGCATAATTTTGCACTCCAGTTTTCAAGAATACTTGGAAATGTCTTGTTTCAAACCCCTTCCTCCTCCATATCTCCGTGCACCCCTTTCTTTCTTTCTTTCTTTTTCTTTCTTTCTCTCTTTCTTTCTTTTT
>NW_022437015.1:8940048-8987299 GCF_009761245.1 Sapajus apella
TTCCTTCCTTCCTTCCTTGCTTCCTTCCTTCCTTCCTTCCTTCTTTCTTTTCTTTTTAGAACCTCCTCAGTCACTTGAACTTCAGGGCCATGCTTTCAAGGGACTCAAGACTCCATTAAAGCAACCACCCAAGACCAGAAAGGAAATAAGAAGCTGTTTGAAAACAAAAAATATGTTTTGTCCACTCAGATGAGTTTTGAATGAATATGAGAAGTATGAGTTTTAGGTGAGTATGAAAGTATGAGATGCTTTCCTGCCTCTGGATTATATTACAAAATTAATTTATGAAATCCATTTAAGGAGTTCTATTTAGATTGGCTAGAAAATAAATGAGCATGAAGGCCGGGCGCGGTGGCTCAAGCCTGTAATCCCAGCACTTTGGGAGGCCAAGGCAGGTGGATCACGAGGTCAAGAGATCAAGACCATCCTGGTCAACATGGTGAAACCCCGTCTCTACTAAAAATACAAAAAATTAGCTGGGCATGGTGGCACGTGCCTGTAATCCCAGCTACTCCGGAGGCTGAGGCAGGAGAATTGCCTGAACCCAGGAGACGGAGGTTGCGGTGAGCCGAGATCGCGCCATTGCACTCCAGCCTGGGTAACAAGAGCGAAAACTCTGTCTCAAAAAAAAAAAAAAAAAAAAAAAAGAAAGAAAATAAATGAGCATGAAAGGAATTCTATTTAGATTGGCTTGGAAATAAATAAGCACTTACATACGTTAAGTATTCCTAAAACTATCAAAAGTACAAAAGTCCAAGTGCTTTTCAAGTTTATGTGATCTGAATAATTTTTGCTAACTAAAGTTAGTTTTGAAATTGTCAGTAAATAAAAGCAAAAAATGTCTTCAGAATTATCAGCATTAAGTATAATATAGACACATTTTCATTCTATTTGAATTTACTAGTCTAACAAATTATCTCTACTAGTTTAAGATTATAAAAGTATGAGTTCAGTCTAAGAACCAATGTGCAAGTGAAACTACCTTTTCCTTTACTATATGATTATTAAGCACAGCACTATAACAACAAAAAAACCTAAGTATAATTTTTTTTTTAGAATTCTTGCTTTCGTGATGACTGCCTAACATGCACAGGCTATAAAAATTGTGAAGATAAAAATGACTTGAGATGATGGCTACCTTTGTTTAAAGGCTCATGATATTTTCATGAGTAATTCAACATAGCAAATGAATTAAAAAGTGTAAATGGGAAAAAAATTTATAAATAAACTTTTCCACAGCTTTTGCTTTCAAAATATATGTCCAATTGAAAATAATTTCCACAATCTTTTTGGTAACACGCAACCTTAAAGGTATTCTAAATTAAGTAAAGTAATAAGTCTTTATTACATGTATGGATCATTTCTAAGAAAAATAAAATATGAAAATATTAATTATTGGACATACATTTAAGTTTATCTACTTTTGCTTTCTTAAGCTTTACAACAAAAAGATAAATCTATTTTGGTCTGTTAATAAAAATCAGAAATTACACCATATGTTTCTAAAAATTATAAAATAGTGTTCATCTATACAATGTTGGTATTTGAAAGTTCACAGTTGCTAAGTTTATAGTTTTCATTAGAAATTATAATTGCTAAGTTTTAAAACTTCTAACTAACATATGAAATTAAAACTACTATAAATTATAAGTGAAACAACTCTCATGAAAAGTATACAAGGAAAATAAGAGGTGATTTTGGTAAGAAATATTTCAAAGCATGATGTGGTTCTGTTAAAGGAAAAAGGAGTAATTAATTCTGTAAAATTAATAAAATGATAATTCTAATGAAGTAGAATGAGTGATTCTTCCAAAATAAGAAAGACAAAATGTAGGGGGCAAAAAGGCTGATGAACATGTTTTAAATGCCATAAATGGTTTACGTGAAGACACTCTTGAAAAATAAATCTTTGTGTTCAAAGCTGGCTGAGGTTGGATGGATTCATTTATAAAGTTTTATTTAAAAACTAGCTTTAGTATTAATAGTACACTAATGAAAAATTAGAATTTATATTTCTCTCTTAAAATTATGTTGAAATATTTGATTCCACAAAATAATCAACTTTCCTTGTTAATTTCAGCATTATTTTCATGAATTTTTATCCGACCTTTAACCATAGCCATTTCAAGCTTTTTATTGACATTGTTTTTACATTGATTCTTCTCTGAAACTATTTTCAGTAGGCTACATTCAAAATTACTTCTTATTTAAGAAGATTTATTATAAAGACTCTGACAATTACTCTGGAATATGTATTTCTGATGAATTTAAGATAATAATATTAAACTGAAAAATATTTCAGAACTCTTATGAAGAAACTGATGGATTCACAAAACTGGTAACCAAGATAAAGTAGAACAAGAATAAATTACATAGGACTGCATAAATTGATGACAGTTTTTTAAATGATATTTTTGTTTGAAGCATTTCTAGTTTTTAATGGTTTTCTTCCTGATTTAAGGAAATCTTTTTTGTCGTTTTAAGCTCTCTATAGCAATTTTATAAAGTATACTTCTTTTAACAAAAATGGAAACATTTACTTTTTTCCCCTTACCTCATCCTTCCAGAATTCAGAAATTAGTAATTAGTATGATTATTTTCATAGAAATATAGTTATTTGCAAAAGTGTAAGAATCTGTTCTTCCTTTAACAAAACACAATTCAAAATATTATTTATACTACCAAGGCTTTAATTGGAATGTCATATATTATACATGATCAGACAAGTTTAAGAAATTAAGATTGACTTTACGAAACTAATAAAGCCCATTGTGGAAAATAAAATGGCCTTATACACTACATACATGGTTTCCTTACATGGCTACCTTATAAATGACTAAAAAGTATCATGTCCTTGCAGGCTCAGGAACTTCAGGATAGTTTCAGGACCCTGAGAAGAGATAAATTTACTGAAATCTGTAAGTACTGTAGGAAAAACAGGATTATAAGTTACTGGCTTGGCTTCTTAGACTTTAGAGGCTTTCAGAAGTCCAATCTGAGATTTCTTATTAAAAATTTCCAAAAGCACACTTAAAAAAGCCTCTGTGATCCATCAGTACCAATGCTCCATTTATGTAAATGCTCAGGCAAAGCTTAAATAGACTAGACAAATTTTACAAGGAAATTTGTCTCATTTGATTATCTTATAGAAATGGGGTGTGCGTAAAAAAATATGTTTCAATGGATAACGTATTTATAGCAACTGGTACTAGATTTTACCCCTGTCCATTGTTTTTGACAAATTTTTATTTTCCTACAAATTAGACTGGACCTGAGTTCTTCTAGTTTCCACCAATATTTGTCTACAGCTCTCCATATGAATATTTCCAATATTTCTCTCACCCTCTGGCTTGAAGTAAATAAAAATTTAACTACTCCTTTTCTGACACCCCATAAGCTGGATAACAAGATATGGACTTCAGATAAATAACAACAGCTTGTTTATGCAGAATCTTCATGCCTATTGCTGCATGGTGTAATCAGAAAGTTTACCATGATATCTGATATAAACTTCGAGCCATAAAAATTCATTAGATTTGCAGTGTCATCCTCACTTTACAATGTAAAAACGAGCTGAAATCTAAAGGTTTTTGTTCTTAAACATTTATTTTAGGTTCAGGGGTCCATGTGTAGTATTACTATGTAAATTACTTGTGTGTTGTGGGGTTTTGGTATACAGAATATTTTGTCACCCAGGTAATAAACATAGTACAAATAAATTAAACACAGTACTAATAAATATAACATAGTACCAATAAACAGTTTGTTGATCCTCACCCTCCTCCCACTGTTCACCATCAAGTAGGCCCTGGTGCCTGTTGTTCCCTTCTTTCTGTCCATGTCTACTCAATGTTTAGCTCCCTCTTATCATCGAAAAATTATAGTATTTGGTGATCTGTTCCTATATTAGTTCACTTAGAATAATGGCCTCAAGCAACATCCATGTTGCTTCAAAGGCATGATCTTGTTCTTTTTTATGGATGTGTAGTATTGTATGATGTATATGTACTACATTTTTTACCCAGTCTACTCATGATGAAAATTTTGGATGACTCCATGTCTTTGCTGTTGTGAATAGTGATGCAAAAAACATAAATGTGCACATGTCTTTATGGTAGAACAATTTATACTACACTGGATATACGTGTATATATATGTATATGTATACCCATATAGAATAATGGAATTGCTGGGTCAAAATGTAATTCTGTTTTAAATCATTTGAGAAATTGCCACACTGCTTTCCACAGTGACTGAACCAATTTAAATTCTTACCAGCAGTGTATAAGCATTACATTTTCTCTGCAACTTCACCAGCATCTGTTATTTTTTTACTTTTTATTAATAACCATAATGACTGATGTGAGATTGTATCTCATTCTGGTTTCAGTTTTCATTTTTCTAATGACTACTAATGCTGAACATTCTTTCATATGCTTGGTGGTTGCATGTCTGTCTTCTTTTGGTAAGTGTCTGTTCATGTCCTTTGCTCACTTTGTAATGGGGTTGTTGGTTTAACATGTTAATTTGTTTAAGTTCCTCATAGATTCTGGATATTACACCTTTGTTGGATGCACAGTTTGAAAATATTTCCTCCAATTCTATAAGTTGTCTGTTTACTCTATTGATAGCTTCTTTTGTTGGGCAGAAGCTCTTTAGTTTAATTAGGTTCCATTTGTCAATTTTGTTTCTATTGCAATAGTTTTTATTGACTTCGTTATGAACTCTGTCACAGCCTACGTCCAAATAATATTTTCTAGGTTACCCTCCAGGATTTTTATAGTTTCAAGTTTTACATTTAAGTCTTTAATCCATCTTGAGTTGATTTTTGTATATGATGTAAGAAAGGGGTCCAGTTTCAATCTTCTGTATAAGGCTAACCGGTGTTTTAGCAGCATTTATTGAATAGACTCTTTCAAATTGTTTGATTTTGTTGAATTTGTTGAAGATCAGATGTTGTATGTGTGTGAATTTATTTCTGAGATACTTTATTTCACTGATTTATGTGTCTGTTTTTGTACAAGTACCATGCTATTTTGCTTGTTGTAGCCTTGTAGTACAGTGTGAAGCTGGGTTATCTGATGTCTCCAGCTTTGTTATTTTTGCTTAGGACTGCTATGGCTATTTGGGCACTTTTTGGTGGTCTATATGAATTTTAAAACAGTTTTTTTTTTCTCATTCTGTTGAAAATATTCCTGAAAGTTTGGTAGGAGTACCAATGAATCTATAAATTGCTTTGGGCAGTTTGACCATTTTAACAATATTGATATTTTGTATCCATGAGCATGGAATATTTTTTTTCTATTTGTTTGTGTCATCTTATCTTTCAGCAGTTTTTTAAAAAAAATTTCATTGTAGAGATTATTGACCTCTCTGATTAGATGTATTCCTAGGCATTTAATCAATTTTGTGGCTATTGTGAATGAGCTTGCATTCTTGATTTGTCTCTCAACTTTGACATTCTTATTGTATAAAAATGCTACTGATTTTGTGCATTGATTTTGTAACCTGTGTTTATCAGATCTAGGAGCTTTTGCCAGATTCTGTGATATTTTCTAGGTGCAAAATAATATCTGAAAACAGAGATAATTTTACTTGCTGTATTCCTATTTTAAAGCCTTTTATTTCATTTTCTTGTCTGATTTCTCTGGCTAGGATCCAGTACTATGTTGAATAGGAGTGGTGAGAGTGGAAATTTTTGCCTTGTTCCAGCTTTTAAGGAGAATGCTTCCACCTTTGGCCGATTCAGTATGATGTTGGCTGCAGATTTGTCATAGATGGCTCTTATTGTTTTGAGGTACTTTCCTATAAAGCTTAGATTTTTGAGGGTTTTAAACATGAACATGAATTTTGTGGAAAGCCTTTTCTGCATCTCTTGAGGTGATCATTTGGTTTCTGTTTTTAGCTCTGTTTTTGTGATGAATCTCATTTACTGACTTTTATATGTTGAGACAACCTTACATCCAAGGTATAAAGTCTACGTGATCATGGTGGATTAGTTTTTTGATGTGATGCTAAACTTAGTTTGCTAGTGTTTTGTTGCAGATTTGTATATCTATATTCATCAAAGATATTGGTCTGAAGTTTATATATATTTCTGTGCCTCTTCCAGATTTTTGTGTCAGAATGTTGCTGGCCTGATAGAATGAGTTAGGAAGGAGTCCCTCCTTCTCAATTTTTGTACTAATTTCACTAGGAATGAGAGAAGCTCTTCTTTATACATCTGATATAATTCAGCTTTGAATCCACCTAATTGCAGGCTTTTTCTATTTGCCAAGCTTCTTATTACTGACTCAGTTTTAGAACTCATTACTAGTAAGTTCAAAGGTTCAATTTCTTCTTGGTTCAATCTTGGTAGGTTTTATGTTTTGGGATTTTATCCATTTATTCTAGATTCTTTAAGAATGCTTGTTGGGTTTTTGCTAAAATTTCCACTGTTAACCTGATGGGGGTTCCCGTTCCATAATGGGTGGCCTGCTCTTTCTCTCTAAAATGCTTTCAACGTTTTTTTTTTTTTTTATCAACCTTGTAGAATCTGATGATTATGGTTCTTGCGGATGGTAATATTTTAGAATATATCATAGGGATTATCTGCATTTTTGGATTTGAATCTTGATTGTCTTTAAAGGAATTGGGGAAATTTTTATGGAAGATATCCTAAAATATGTTTTGCAGGTTGCCTGCTTTTTCTCCTTCTCTTTCTGGGACAACAATGAATTGTTGATTTTATCTCTTAACATACTCCTGTATATCTTAGAGTCTTTGTTCATTCTTCTTTATTTTTAAAAAAGTTTTGTCTGACTGACTTATTTTGAAGAACATGTCTGAAAATTATTTCCTCTGCCAAGCTGTTTAGTTGATGCAAAAGTAATTGCAGTCCTTGACATTAAAAATAATGGCAAAACCACATTTCCTTTGCAGCCTAATAAAATTCTTTCCTCAGCCACGCTGAGATTCTGTCCTCAGCTTGGTCAAGTGTGCTGTTAATGCTTGCAAATGTATTATGACATTCTTTTTTTTCAATTTCCATTTATTTTTGGCTCTTGGGCAATGTCATCTTTTCAGTATGAAAAACAGCAGCAAGTTCAACGTGACATTTTTGATGTGACATTTTCAGCTCTATCAGATCAGCTTGGTTCTTTCTAAAATTGACTGTTTCATCTTTCAGCTCCCATACCTTGTTATTGCAGTCCTTAGATTTCTTGGATTTGGCTTAGACATTTTGTTGAATATCAATGATCTTAATTCTTATCCACATTCTAAATAATATTTCTTTTTTTTTTTTTTTTTGCCATTTTAGCCTGATTATGAACCATTGCTGGGGAACTAGTGCAGGGGTTCGAGATGAAATAAAACTGGATTTTTGAGTTTCCAGATTTCTTGCACGGATTCTTTCTCATCTATGTTGGCTGATTTCCCTTCTGTCTTTGATGTTGGTATCCTTTAGATTAATTTTTTTAACTTTTATCTTTTTTGATGCCATTGGGTGTTTGATTATGCTATAAGTTAAAATCAGTCAACTTGCTTGTTTCAAAAGATTTCAGGGGGTAAAAGGCCCAGCTCAAGACTCTTGTGCTGCGTACTCTAAATCTCAGTGTCTGAGATGAGGCCCATATATTTATGGCATGGGGTGGGTGGCTGCTGTGTGTAGAGGGTACAGATGGGCTGGTATCAGTGGAAGTCTTCCTGCTGGAGTTCTCCAATGATCAGGCACAGTCTGCTAGTGAATGATGAGGGACCTCAGGAACAACTTGGTTGGGCTTCTGAGACTGTTTTCCAAGTGAGCCTGGTCAGGCTGTGACCCTGGGATGGACCAGCAGACAAGGGAGCACTCACGTAGAACTGATACTATCTCATAGGCAAGACCACTCTGCTCTGTCCAGATCTGACAGTCACTCCACAGCTAGTTCCTTAGAGGAACATGGTGAGCCTTGCAGGATGGGTGTCCCTGGCCATGCTCCACTAAAGAGCATGTTCTAAACCCTCTTGACTCCACTCAGGCATAAGTCCTGCTTTTTCCTGTCTCTAAGCACCTCCTCCTGTCAGCTCAAGTGTCTATAGAGGTCATGGGGTCTCCTGCTGCCAGAATTTCTGAGGTCCATGCTGAGACTGAGCCACTCCTCTCCTGTTTGACTCACTTCTTCCCCATGAGTCTCCAGAGGTCACTAATTAGTCCCAGTGCTCATTAGCTCTATGCAGTGTTCCCAGCTTCCTCTGCTTTCAGTATGGTATCTAGGTCCTTCCTCCAACTGTTCTCAATGCCCTCCCTCTGAAGTTATGCTCAGAGTGTGTCAGTCTTGCCAATGTACCAGTCTGTCAGTGGCATACATTTCTCCTGAATGCGTTTAATTTGTCATCTTATAAAAATCTTGACTGGTTGCCCTTTGGACTAAGAAACTTAGTTTATAGATTTTTTCCAACTATTAACCTTGTTTTACTTTTAAAGACACCAACCTCCCCTCATTAAATGCCTGTCTGCTAGCACAATTAAGCAAATACTTTCTACTACAGATATGTCAGTTTCTCATTAAGGAAAAACTAGCTAAATGAGAAAATGGACTTATACTCTTCAAAGGAAAAAAATACTATGTCTTTTTTTCTTAAACAAGAGGCAGGCTGACAAAGATTATTTGCCTGGGTAATCTTTAGTGAAGTGCCTGAACTTTGTCATAGGCTCAACTGTGTACCTCCTTTTGAAGTTGATTTTTATACCAGATAATCCTGCTGACTCAGTGTCTTAGTCAATTTATGCTGCTATAACAAAATACCTAAGACTGGGTGATTTATAAAGAACACAAATTTATTTCTCCCAGTTTTGGAGGTGGAAAGTCCAAGCTCCAGGCACCAGGAGATTTATTACCTAGTGTGAGTCATGTCTCTGCTTCCAAGATGGCTTTTTGAATGCTGTGGTAAAATGTGGAAAAGCAAAACGGTCTAGCCAGATTCTTCTAATCCTTTAATAAGTTATCCATCCTATTCACAAAAGCTCTTCTCCTATCATTTAATTACTTCTGAAAGGTCCCACTTTTTAATACTACCACACTGGCAATTAAGTTTCAAAACATACATTTGGGGGAACATTTAAACCATAGCAGTCGGTTTAGAAAGTACACCCCCCACTCTCAATATCTGATCACCCTTGTTAGATGATCAGGATTCTCATCTTTCATCATTCCCCAGGTGACGCCTCAGCACCCTGGCCTGTCTTCAGCAAGAATCCCATGTTCATTTAGTTAGAATCTCAGTTACCCTTGATTATTTCTCTTAGTAATTTACCATTCGCTGACCCCATCACTGGTTCTTGGCTGTAAATTTCTCCTTACTCATGCTATATTTGAAGTTAAGAACAGTCTCTCTACTCCATTGCAAAATCCTGTTGCAGTGGTCTCTATGCCTATTGCAGTGATCCTGAATAAAATCTGCCTTATCATGCTTTAATAAGCATAATTTAATATGTTTAACACTGTTCACAGTAGCCAAGAAGTAGAAAGAACACAAGTGCTTATTGATATATGAATGGATAAACAAAACATCATACACATATGTGATGAAATATTTTTCTGTCTTAAAAAGGGAAGAAATCTTATCATATGCTATAACTTGAATAAACTCTGAGGACATAATGCTGAATAAAATACTCAAAATCAATACACAAAATCAAAATTATGTTTCCACTTATATGGGATGTGTAAATTAATCAAATTTATAAAAATATAAAGTGGAATGTTGCTCACTAACTGTTTAAGGGAAAAGAAAGGAAAGTGGCTGTTAGTGGACACAGAGATTCAAGTTTGCAAGATGAAAAGGGTTTGGAAATATCTTTCATAAATAATATGAATATACATTATATTGTATATTCTTTTATACAATTCAGATATGTGAATTCACAGTAATGTGAATATACAATCCTGAATCGTACACTCAAAAGTTGTTAGTATGGTAAATTAGTTGTTATTTGATTTTTCTATTTTAGACATGTATATAAACATCGTGGGACTCCTGCCAAGTATTTCCATTAGGGACAAAACTTTACTTAAAAACATGCTGCTTTCAGCCGGGTGGTGTGGCTCATGCCTGCAATCCTAGCACTTTGGGAGGCCAAGATGAGCAGATTACGAGGTCAGAAATTCGAGACCAGCCTAGTTAGCATGGTGAAACTCTGTCTCTGCTAAAAATAAGAAACAAAATAAACAAACAAAAAAAATTAGCCTGGCATGGTGGTGCATGCATGTGATTCTAGCTACTCGGGAGACTGAGGCAGGGGAATTGCTTGAACCTGGGAGGCGGAGGTTGCAGTGAGCCAGGATTGTGCCATTGCACTCTAGCCTGGGTGACAGAGCAATACTCTGTTTCCAAAAAAAAAAAAAAATTGCTGCTTTCTCTTTTTCATATTTTTCCCAGACCCCATGTACACTTTAAATCTAAATACTGAACTTTAGGCTATCATGAAATATGGCATGTTTCTGTTATATTCTTCTATATGTAATCTTGTGCAATAAAGCATCATAAAAAATTAGATTAGAGAAATTGGACCTGGGGAGAAATGGATTTTAGAGACTATCAAGTAGAGTTCTCTTATTTGAACAGATGATTAACTGAGGGCTAAGACGGAGAACAAACGTGATGAGTTCAAGGTCACATAACCAGTTAGTTTGAGAACTAGAAAAGAAATCCCTATCTTTTGATGCCAAATGCTAATGTTAGAGACTATAGTTGGCTGAATGAATAAAGATCCGCATCTCAATTCTCAAGACCTGTTAACTTATTTGAAAGAAAAAAAAGGTCTTTGCATATATTGATAAGTTAGGGTCATTGAGATTAGGATATCATCCTAAATTGTCTAGGTGGACCCTAAATCTCATGGTAAATTTCCCTTTAGAAGACACAGAAAAAAGAGACAGATGCAGAGGAGAGAGTGATATGAAGATGGAGGCAGAGATTTAAGTGATGTGGCTACAAACCAAGGAACATCAATGATTTCTGCTAGCCACCAGAAGTTAGAAGAGCAGCAATGAATGGATTATTTGCTACAGCTCTGTAGTGAGTGCAGGTGTACTATCTTTGAACTTTCATTCTCTAAAACAGTGAGATGATAAATTTAAGTTATAAGCCACCAAATTTGTAGTAGTATGTTATGATAGCTACAGGAAACAGAGAAGAACACAAAACATGTAATAAACTCACACAATAGAGATTTTCCCATTTATTAGAGATAAGGAAACTTATGGTTGTTTCATAGTACAATATTGCCAAGATTTTTAAATACAGTTCCTAAGAACCCTTACAATTATTTCAACTGAAACATTCCAGGAACTCAAACAACAGCAACAAAAAGATTTATTAGTTCACATTAGAAATCTAGAGTAGCATAGCTACAAGGTTAGTTAGTAGCATCACAAACTCAGAAGCCAGGACACTTTAGGAAAAACTGCTTAAGCGACATGAGAAAGTATGTGAGGGAACGAAATAGCTTATAGTTCTGGACCTAAAGAAGGTTTTTTTCTTCATACCATTACTGAAGCCTGACTAATGTGTAATGGGTACCACTGGAAGGCAGACTGTCCCCAGAGACACAGGTCACTAGGTCCAGAGCCAGTCTCCCAAATGGTCCAGCAGAACTGGTGCATCCCAGGGCTCCTCTCCTCAGCTCTCTTGGTCCATACCACCATTATCATTCAGGAGCCCTAGATGATTCTGGAAGCTGAAGGAAGAAAGGTGTACCTCCTTTTGGACACCAGAACAGGCCTTTAAGTTTTCTCCAGTGCAGCCCCCCAGTGCCCTTTTCTCTCTCAGCATGACCATGAGGATCATCTCAGAAAAACCTCTAACCTAGTATTTTTTTCAGACCCTTAGTTGTAGTGAGAGAGACCTCTTGTTTACTGATGCTTTTAAAATTATGCCTGAAAGCCCAACTGCTCTGTTGGGCAGAGATATTTTGGTTCCTGTGGGGACCACCATCCTTATGGCTCTAGGACAGCCTCTTTGTCTCTTCCTGGTGAAGACAGATATTAACCCAGAAGTGTGGGCAATTCAAGGAAATCTTGGCCAAGCCACAACCACCACACAGGTCTGGATCCACCTTAAGGATCCTACCTTTTTCCCTAACCAGAGACAATATCCCCCAAAACTAGAAGTTAGGAAATGACTAGATGGCATCATCGATAACTTGAGGATGTAGCACCTCCTCAAACCCTGCAACAGCCCTTGTAATACCCCCATATTAGGGGTACAGGAACCCAATGGTGAATGGAGACTAGTCCAGGACCTCTACCTTATTAATGAGGCTGTGGTTCCAATTCATCTGGTGGTTCCCAATCCCTATATTCTGCTAACTCAAATATGTGAGGGAACGAATTAGGTTACAGTTCTGGACTTAAAGAATGTTTTTTCTTCATACCATTACACTCTGACTCCAAGTACTTGTTTGCAATAGAGAATCCTTTGAACCAGGCCACTCAATAAACGTGGATGGTATTAATTCAGGGATTCCAAGCTAGCCCCCACCTGTTTAGACATGTGTCATCAAAAGATCTCAGAGTTCCTTTATCCTCTGGTTAAAGTTTTACAATATGTAGGTGACATTCTCCTTTGTGCCCCAACTGAGGAAATCTCTCACGAGGGCTCTAGGCTCTTTTAAATTTTCTGGCTAACAGAGGATATAAGGTCTCAAAATCTAAGGCTCAGCTCTGTCAGACTTCAGTGAAGTACCTAGGCCTAGTCTTGTCAGAGGGGACCAGGGCACTAGGCAAAGAAAGGATCGAACCTACCTCCTCCTTTTCCCTCCCTTAAGCCCTCAAGCAAGTGAGGGCATTCTTGAGCATTAAAGGATTCTGTAGGCTATAGGTACCTGGGTACAGTGAAATAGCTCATTTCTTATAGCACCTAATAAAGGAGACTCAGGCAGCTAAGACCCACTCCCTAACCTGAGAACCACAGCCTAAAAGAGCCTTTGACCAATTAAAACAAGCCTTGCTTGAGGCACCATGCTCTTAGTATTCCCACTAGGGAGATGTTCAATCTTTATGTTTCAGAAAGGAAGGGAATGGCCCTGGGAGTTCTAACATAGGCCTGAGGTCCAGCAGCAGCCTGTAGTCTACCTAAGCAAGGAGCTTGATTTGGTAGCTAAAGGATGGCCAGCCTGCCTACAGGCAGTTGCAGTGTTAACTTTGCTGGTACCAGAGGTTACTAAGTTTACCATAGGGAATAACTTCACCATTTATGTCCCACATAATGTGGCAGTACTGCTATCTTTTGAGGGGAGTCTCTGACTAATTGACAGCCACCTCCTTAAATATCAGGCTCTGCTATTAGAGAGATCTGCAGTCCAGTGAAAAACCTGTCCCTCCCTAAACCCAGTCACCTTCCTCTGAGAGGAAGCTGAGGAACTTGGACATGACTGTAAACAGATAGTAGTGTAAAACTATTTTCAGCAAAGAGAACCTCAAAGAAACTCCCTTAGGCAACCCAGACTGGATTGCCTTTATGGATAGAAGTTTCTTTGTGGAGCAAGTGGTCTTTAAGGCAGGGTATGAAACAGTCACCGTAAATAACGTTATTGAGAACTCCTCTCTCCTCTGGCGCAAGTGCTTAACTAACTGAGGGAATTTCCTTTATGAGGGCACTTGGGTTAAGCAAAGGGAAAGCAGTTAACATTTATATTGATTCTGAGTATGCTTTCGTAGTCCCCCATGCCCATGCCACTATCTGGAAAGTGAGGGACTTCCTCACTGCCGATAGGTGTTTCATTAAATAACATCAGGAAATCAGCAGACTATTATTCTCAGTCTTTCTTCCATGGGAAGTGGTAATAATACATTGTGAAGGCCACCAAAAGGGAACAGATAAACTAGCCGAGGGAAGCAAGTTGACAGATCAAGCAGCTAAGCCGGTGGTGAAAGGGCTCCAGATTTCTGATCCACTTAAGGGCCCTGTGATCTGGGAGGGCTCCAAAAAACAAAGAAAACGTCTGGCCCAAAGGTTGTTCTCAGTTAAAAAAAATGGTCGTTAATGCTTGTGAGACTTGCCTTAAAAATAATCTCTTCAACTGACAGCTTCTTCCCTCCCAGAACCCAAAGAACAAGAGGTTACCTGGGGCAAAGACTGGCTGATAGATTCCACCCATATGCCAAAGACAAGGGGCATCCAGTACCTCCTAGTACGGGTAGATACCTTCACTAACTGGGTAAAAGCATTTCCATGTCAAATGGAGAAAGCCTTTGAGGTGATACAAGTACTGATTAATGAAATAATTTCTCACTCTGTACTTCCTAAATACCTCCAGAGTGAAAATGGCCCCTCATTTGAGGTGGCTGTCACCCAGGGGAACTCAAAAGCATTAGGCATACAACACTACCTTCATTATTCTGGGAACCCACAGACATGGGGAAAGGTAGAAAAGACAAATAATATTACCAAAAGGCACATCAGAAAACTGTTTTAAGATACTCATTTCCTTGTATTACTCTTCTCCCCATAGCCTCACTACATTTTAGAAACACCCATTTGAAGCTGGGTTTAAGTCCCTTGAAAATGATACATAGATGGCTTTTTCTCACCAATAATTTCTTGCTAGACCAGAAAACCCATGATTTAATTACACATGTAACCTTTTTGGCTCATTTCCAACATAAACTGAAACAACTATCAGAGACCCAGTTAGGGGCACCTCTATTTAACACAGGAGACTTAATAACCATAAAGACACTTTTTCCCGTTTCTCCCTTTCTAGCCCTTAAGTGAGAGGAACATTACAGTGTACGTCTTTCTACTCCTACAGCAGTGAAGTTTACTGAAACAGATTCCTGGATTTGTTATATTCAAGAAAAGTCCTGGGAAATTGATGAAATTGCTTCTGTTGAACCAGGAGAACACCTGAAGTACCAGAATAAAGAAATCAGGGACCTCAAGCTAAAAATCATAAAAGGTAAGTGGTGATGGTTAACTCTCCATAGTTATCCTGAGATTATTGTTCTCACCTTTGTTCTGTTCCTCACCGTAAGACATCTTTGTCAAGTAGCCCTTCCCAAGGATCATCTACCCCACTAAACAGTCATTTCTCTTTTAAAGCTTAAGTGACCCCATGCAATTTTTAATTTCTTCCACCAGCGTGAAACAGCTACAGTCCATCACATAGTTCACCTCCTTGCAAAATGTGTTTGTTCTTGCCTAGAGGTCATAAAATTCCAAGCAGTCATGCAACTGAAACCTTGTAGGATGACCTCCTTTTTATTGGGAATCCTTAGATGGGCCTCTGAGAGAAGATATGACTGTCATTTTCCCCCAAAGAACATCCACTGTAAAGCAATAAGCAGTTAAGAGTGGTCATTGTCCCAATCCCAATGGCAGTTAGAACTACTTCTTTAGAGGGGGTATTAATGGCAGCGGCAGCCCATCTGGAGATGCCATGATGCCATCTGCGGTGGGGCAGGTGCAACCAGGGCTATGCACTGTACAGAGCTGGGAGGGGCCAGGAGCAGGCAGGAGTCCTTCCCTCCCAGGTGCAGCTGCAGCCATCCAAGTCATGGCTGTGAATCCAGGCTTATCTGTATTCTTGGGGGCCCAGGACTCCAACCTCTGCATGTTCAGAAATACCTGCTTCTGCTCTTTGGCCTTTCCCTGTTCCTGGGACCCACTCGGAACATATAGGAAAGTTGGGGCCAAGCCCAGGTGTTGTCCCAGCTTGGCCAGGTGTGCGCATGCTTGGGACAGTGCTGACACACCAGTTCCCTGCTGCCTTGGTCTCCTCTGGACTTTGGGCATTGGCAAGCACAGGAAGGAGGTTGAGGGAGAGTTGAGAACAGCTCAGCGCTGGCCTGCAGTCACCCCTTGGCATGAAGAGCCTATGTGCCATGAATGGTGGCAGAAGTCAGACAGCCTTCTTGGCAGAAGGGGGAGGGTCCCTGGTGAAGTCTCACCTTCAAGCCAGAGAGGGCCTGAAGCTTGGGGGCCGAGCTGCTTGTCCTGTGGATCAGCATGGGAACTTGTGGTACTTTTACTTGGCCCACCCATGACTGCCCATGGAACAATCAGCATGCACTTCCTCCTCTCTGAGGCCCATAAAAATCCTGGATGCAGCCAGATGTGAGCAGATGATGGGACAGCCAGCTGTGGAGGGGAGCTATCCACCCCGTGGCTGTGGCGAGCTGAAGAGGCAATAGGATGACCAGCTGTGGAGAGGAGCTACCCACCTCACAATCTTCTCTCTGCTCAGAGCTGAAGAGATGACAGGTTGTCCAACTGCGGAGAGCAGCTACCTATCCCAGGGTCTTCTCCCTGCTGATAGCTGAAGAGACAATGGGATGACCAGTTGTAGAGAGGAGCTACTGACACCAAGGTCTTCTCTCTGCTGAGAGCTGAACACTCATCAGGACACCCCACTGGCAGAGAGGAGCTACCCACTGCGGACCTCTTCTGAGCTGTTTTATAGCTCAATAAAGCTTCTCTTTGCCTTGATCAACTTCCACTTGTCTATGTACTGAATTCTTTCTGGAGGCAGGAAAAAGATGACACCCTCCAAATGGCAGGGCTAAAAGAGCTGTAACAGATATGGCTGAGCACACCCCTTGCTTGGCATGTTACAGGCAACACTAGGAAGATAAGAGAGAAGGAGAGAATAGCTGCAACTCTTTGGGGAGCTCAGACCTCTGAGCTCCCTGAGCTAGGGCTGTGACACCCTTTTTGGGACTCTGGGATTCCTAGTTTCTCCCAAAATCTGGGCACTGCCGTGTTCCCCAGTGCCAGCCATGGAAGCTGCTTGAAGTATGACTGGTCCAGCCACAGCCTCACAGGGAGCTGGTGCTCATGCCAGTGCCTGGAGCTGCCTGCCTTGCTGCAGAAGGCATGCCTGGCTGTCCACAATGGCCAGATCCCACACTCACTCACACACTCCTCACCTTTTTATACCTGCCTTGCCACTGGCAGGTGTGGGAGGAAGGTTGGTAGCACAAGCCAAGCCCAGGTTGCCAGGCCAAGTGGGAGAAACAAGCCCAATGAGACTGAGCAAAACTCAGGCAAAAGTGCCTCTGGCCAGAGAGGTTTCCAGCTGGTAAGGCGACACCCCAAGAATCCCATGACACTATTGTTTCTGTTTCTTTGGAGAACCATGACTAATATTACAAATTAATATTTATTGAGTAGACATTCGTCTCAAATTAGGATTCTGTTAAAAGAAAAACAACAAAAAAATGGATACTAGTATAAAACTAATTGAATTAGTTTCCCTGTTTAAATCAATAGAAAGAGACAGGGTGTGGTTGCTCATGTCTGTAATTCCAGCACTTTGGGAGGCGGAAACAGGCAGATTACTTGAGGCCAGGAATTTGAGACTAGCCTGGCCAACATGGTAAAACCCTCTCTCTAGTAAAAAATACAAAAATTAACCAGGTTTTGAGGGGCACTCCTGTAATCTCAGTTGCTCAGGAGGCTGAGGCATGAGAATCTCTTGAACCCAGGAGGTGGCAAGTTGCATCTCATACAAGTCAGAATGGTTATTATTAAAAAGTCAAAAAGCAGATGTTGATGAGATTCTGGAGAAAATGGAACACTTATACACTGTTTGAGGGAAAGTAAATTAGTTTCTGTGGAAAGTAGTTCAGAGATTTCTCACAGAACTTAAAACATAGCTACCGTTCAACCCAGCAATTACATTCTTGGGTGTACACAAAAGGGAATACAATTTGTTCTACCAAAGAGACATATGCACTCGTATATTCATTTCTGCCTTATTCATAATAGAAAAGATATAGAATCAACCTAGATGCCCATAAACAGTAGACCGGTAATAAATAATATGATAAACCTATGCCATGGAATACTATGCAGCCATAAAAAATTGGGATCATGTCCTTTGCAGCAATATGGATGCAGCAGGAGGCCATTATCCCAATCAAATCAACACAGAAACAGAAAGCCAAATACCTCATGTTATCACTTATAAGTTAGAGCTAAACATTGAGTACACATATACATAAATATGGGAACAACAGAAACTAAGAGCTACTAGGGTGGAAAATGGGAGAGGAGCAAGGGTTGAAAAACTACCTCTCAGGTACTCTGCTGACTACGTGAGTTACAGGATCATTCATACACCAAACCTCAGTGACATGCAATTTCGCATTGTAATAAACCTGCACATACACCCGTTGAACCTGAAATAATAGTTGAAAAGAAAAAGAAAGAAAGAAGAAAGAAAAAGGAAGAAAGAAAAAGAAAGAAAGAAAGAAAGAAAGAAAGAAAGAAAGAAAGAAAGACAGACAAAGGAAGAAAGGAAAGAAAGATTTTAATAATTAGTGATAGAAAACAGAAGTAATCTCTAATCTACAACAGGGATTAAGTGATTCTCTGATTTAAAATTTTCAATTTCACAGAACATACAGGCTAAAACAGACTTTAAACTTGGTCTACTCAATTTGTTTCCAAACATAACTGATCAGTAGTATCATTTGTAGAGACAATAAAAAATAACTTTTGGAACCTGTCTCTAAATCAGCTGAATGAAAATCTCTGGGATAGGGTCCCAGGTACCTGCATTTTAAAGGTTCTTAAGTGATTCTGCTGATCCAGCAAGTTTGAGAATACCAGCATGTTTCATTCTCTAGCTCTTGTCCAGGCCTGAGCCGGTGAATAGCCAATGTTTTCTTAGCATATCAAAACAAAGTATATAAAGGAATATCTAAAGCAGGAAAATAGATTACAAAGTAATTTTAATTTTAAATTCAAAAATATTTATTTACATGAATCTGCTTGTTTTAAAAATATTGTTAGCCTTTGTTGCATTCATATATCCTTTCTAGGAAGCTAGTAATTTTATTATTCAGTTGACATATCTGAAGAATGAGCTTTATTGATTGGTATATATTCCTGCTTTGTTTGAGTACCCAACCTTGTAGCAATAAAAGGTTAATTTGTCATAGAAGGTCAACCTGTTCCATCATCAGGTAATGCAATCTGAAGCTTACATAGCCCCACTTGCCTAGGATTAATGTGAAAATCAATATACAATTGTAGAATTTTTAACTGTGGATTTTCTGCAAAGCTTTTAATGATTTATACCCCCAAATAAAGTTTAGCCCATATGTTTCAAAACTGGAGCTCATAAGGTCATAAACGTCATCATTAAAACTACTGTTCTTAAGCTTCATAGATTAAACAGGAACTGAATATTCCTATTGATTGCATGTTTACACATTTCTTAACTCTCATGAGTGTACTCTGCTTTAGAAAACGGCAGTTTAAGTTGAGGTAAGATACCACTGTATCTTTATCGTTTGATAAAATTATGTGTTTTCTGAAGAAACATTTTATCAGAAGCTACATTTCGTGATGCTATATCAACACTTTAACCTAAAAATACAAAAATAAAGTAAAAAAACAACTTTGACTTGGTTGTATTTACTAAGATATTTCCATCTTTAAAATACATTAATATTACAATTTTGAAAAAGAGAGAATTTGTCTCATAGTTTACAAATATTTTATTTGCTTATACATCTTGGGTCTGAAAGTTCTTAGCCAAAGGAATTGCTTACAGAAAGGATATTAGAAGAATCAAGATTGTGGAACCATTTGCAAATAATATTATGTTAACTTACCTATAACTGAAACTAAAGAATCTTACTTTATCAGTTTTGACCAAACCTCCCAATGGAGTACTGTATCTTAACCACATTGTAATGAAAGCCACTTACTACAATACGCAGAAAAGTATATATTGTGTTTTTTAAAACTTATATATATAAATCAAAATTTCAATGTACACAACATGGACAATTGCAGTAGATTATACAACATGTTTTAGTATTGGTCAGGAACCCTAATTGGAAATAATGATAACCTAACCCAAATTAGCTCCATTTTGAAAATTCCTAGGGAACCAATATGTTTGGCATAGCTAAGGTCATATGCCCTTTTGGACTAGTAATTATGGCTATAAAAAGAGAATCTGCAGTGAAATAACATAATCATTTTGAGTCACAAATTTAAAAAGAAAAAAATCTAAGTAAGATATTTGGTTGCTGCTTTTATAAGAAGTGAAAGATCATGAACACATTAACAAATGACTACTGTTCTCTCTATTGAATATTTCTTGGGCATTTTAATGACAATCATTTTATTATGTGCTTTACAATGTGAGGCAGGATATACAGATCATACCATGTAACTTGCCCTCCAAGAAATGACAATGTAGTAATACAAATTTATAACATTTGATTTATATCAAACTTTACAGATTATTCAGATGTTCTAATGTTATTGGATATCAAATCAATAACAATTAACCTTAAAATCAAGATGTTTCTTCTCATTTATGCAGTTTGAGAACATCACCCATTATTGTTGAACTCATTTAGTGTGACAGTAGACATTCTCTACTATATAGTAAGCAACATGGATTCTTATCCCAAAATGACAGAGGCACTTATCTTTCTCTCTCAAAACTCCTTGTAAAGTCAGGAAGAAAAAACATGTTCACAAAAAACTATTGTGTAAGACAAAGTGTAATTTATTTTAAGAGATAATGGCAGGAAGATTCAAAATTTGTCCAAAAATCTTGGAGTATTTTAAGAATTCTTAAAGAAAGAAGATGATTGTGATTTGGCAAACTAACTAGAAGAATACAGTTTCAATTTTTCATGATTATTTGTCTTATTTATTTATTTTATTGCATTTTAGGTTTTGGGGTACATGTGAAGAACATGCAAGATTGTTGCATAGGTACACACGTGGCAGTGTGATTTGCTGCCTCCCTCCCCATCACCTACATCTGGCATCTCTCCCCTTGCCATCTCTCTCCAACTCCCCACCCCCCACCGTCCCTCCCCTATTTCCCCCCAACTGACCCCAGTGTGAAGTGCTCCCCTCCCTGTGTCCATGTGTTCTCATTGTTCAACACCCACCTATGAGTGAGAACATGCGGTCTTTGATCTTCTGCTCTTCTGTCAGTTTGCTGAGAATGATGGATTCCAGGTTCATCCATGTCCCTACAAAGGACACTAACTCATCGTTTTTCATGGCTGCATAATATTCCATGGTGTATATGTACCACATTTTCCCTGTCCAGTCTATCATCGATGGGCATTTGGGTTGGTTCCAGGTCTTTGCTATTGTAAACAGTGCTGCAATGAACATTTGTGTGCACGTGTCCTTATAGTAGAACGATTTGTAATCCCTTGGATATATACCCAGTAATGGGATTGCTGGGTCAAATGGAATTTATATTTCTAGGTCCTTGAGGAATCACCACACTGTCTTCCACAATGGTTGAACTAATTTACACTCCCACCAACAGTGTAAAAGTGTTCCTGTTTCTCCACATCCTCTCCAGCATCTGCTGCCTCCAGATTTTTTAATGATCGCCATTCTAACTGGCGTGAGATGGTATCTCAATGTTGTTTTGATTTGCATTTCTCTGATGACCAGTGATGATGAGCATTTTTTCATGTTTGTTGGCCTCATGTATGTCTTCTTTTGTAAAGTATCTGTTTATATCTTTCGCCCACTTTTGAATGGGCTTGTTTGTTTTTTTTTTTCTTGTAAATCTGTTTTAGTTCTTTGTAAATTCTGGATATCAGCCCTTTGTCAGATGGGTAAACTGCAAAATTTTTTTTTCCATTCTGTTGGTTGCCGATTCACTCTAATGACTGTTTCTTTTGCTGTGCAGAAGCTGTGGAGTTTGATTAGGTCCCATTTGTCTATTTTGGCTTTTGTTGTCAATTCTTTGGTGTTTTGGTCATGAAGTCCTTGCCTACACCTATGTCCTGAATGGTTTTGCCTAGACTTTCTTCTAGGGTTTTTATGGTGATTTTGTTTTCTAATTTTTGTTTTGTTATGTACAATAAAAATAAATTGAAAAAGAGAGGTACAGCAAAAGCATTTAGATATTTCTTAATTTTACTGAAATTTAAATTTGTATGTGTTAATAATATATTATACACTAGATACTGTTGCATTTGGTACCATCAAATAAAAAAAATTCAGACAGATAGAGATACTATTCAAAAGGATTATTGCAATGGGTAGATGACTATTGCAATACAGAGATGAGGAACTGTGAGCAATAGAGTGAACAATCTGATCGAAAGATCTGCAAATATCTCAAATTTAGATAGAAAAGGATTTTTCTTTTATTAGAAGGAGTAAACAAGTGTAGAATAAAATGGGTTTGGAAAGCAGTAGTGGTATGTATGAGATGAAAAGGTTGAGAAGAAATGATAAGAAAGATCAGAGGAAGTTTCACCCTGAAGTCAGCCTTTTCTAGGGAGGGAACATTAAGGAGGATGTTGAATGCTGGCTAAGGCTGAGTATCATTCAGCGTTCAAGGCCTTGGGAGAAGGAAAAAAAATTAAAGTTTCATTACTGGGTATATATCCAAAGGATTGTAAATTGTTCTATTATAAGGAAACATGCACACAAATGTTCATTGCAGCACTGTTTACAATAGCTAAGACTTGGAACCAACTCAAATGCCCATTGATGATAGACTGGACAGGGAAAATGTGACACATATACACCATGGAATACTATACAGCCATAAAAAATAATGAGTTCTTGTTCTTTGTAGGGACATGGATGAACCTGGAAACCATCATTCTCAGCAAACTGACACAGGAACAGAAAATCAAACACTGCATGTTCTCACTCATAGGTGGGTGTTGAACAATGAGAGCACATGGACACAGGGAGGGGAGCATCACACACTGGGGTCTGTGGGTTGGGAGCTAGGGGAGGGACAACGAGGGGGGTAGGGAGTTGGGGAGGGATAACATGGGGAGAAATGCCAGATATAGGTGATGGGGAGGAAGACAGCAAGCCACACTGCCATGTGTGTAGTTATGCAACAATCTTACAAATTCTTCACATGTACTCCAAAACCTAAAATGCAATAAAATATATTTAAAAAATAAAATTTCATTAGCAAGTAATTTGTTTTGGCTGGGTGCGGTGGCTCAAGCCTATAATCCCAGCACTTTGGGAGGCCGAGGCGGGTGGGTCACGAGGTCAAGAGATCGAGAGCATCCTGATCAACAAGGTGAAACCCCGTCTCTACTAAAAAATACAAAAATTAGCTGGGTATGGTGGCGCACGCCTGTAGTCCCAGCTACTCGGGAGGCTGAGGCAGGAGAATTGCTTGAACCCAGGAGGCAGAGGCTGCAGTGATCCGAGATCACGCCATTGCACTCCAGCCTGGGTAACAGGAGAGAAACTCTGCCTAAAAACAAACAAACAAACAAACAACAACAACAACAACAAAAAAAAAAAACAAGTAATTTGTTCTAACTAATCAGTGGGGACAAGTAGTTCAACTAACTATTTATAAGAAGTGTAATTTGGAAGGTTGGTGTCTGATCACAGGTAAAAATGAGGAGTACCCATGAGTCTTATCTAAGTTACGTAAAGATGAGTGCTTATTTTCAACAAACCATTTTCCAGAACAAAAGTGTGATAAGGTGTCCTAACCATCACTATTTTCTAGGAGCGTGGGGAAGGGTTTAACATTGTCAGTACAGAAAAATGAGACATATTTATTTCATGCTTTTTAAAGTGTATGTAATTGTCACAATGTTACCCAACTTCTCTGTGCCTCATTTGCCTCATTTATAAAATGAAGATAATGATATAATCATATCATAAAGTTTTTGTGAGAATTATATGTGTTAAAATGTTGAAATTTCCTAGAAGATTTTCTAGCACAATATGAGCGCTAGAAGTTTTGTTTCATTTTGGCAATTTACATCATAACTATAGGTGTCATTATTATTGTTATTTTAAGGGGACAATAATCTTTGGGATGACAGGGCTTACATAAAATAATAATGAGATAACTCTATAGAACATACTTGACTTTAGCAAAGTACTGTACTATTTGTATTGAAGTAAGCTGCATATAAGTAGGAAAGTTAGGATTGGAATTACATTGAGAAGGCCTAACACCTTGCTGACAGTACTGAAATATATAATCTACACCTTTTTTAAAAAAAAATTATAATGACTTTAGCTGATTAATGCAGTTATTATCTACTAAGCATCTACTTTGGCCAGGTTAGTGCTGGCCAAAGCACTCTCCCCTCTCCCACAGAATTCACAGTCTAGTAGAAATGTTCTTAAATAGATCATAATTGATCTATCAATTGATAGGTAGATTAAAAATTGTTCAGATCATTACATATTACTAGTTCAGAGGGTTAACTTCCTGTCTTCTTAAGAGACCTCAGGACATTTCGAACTCTTTCTGACCCATTAGTTTAGTTTTTTATGGTCCTGCTTCTCTTTCCAAAAACACGTTTTTTTAGCCTTTCATTTATTCATCCTTTTCTTTTACCGAAGACTCATCTTGCTTTTGGTTCCTTTCTGGTGAGTTTTGGCCAAATTAGAAACCCCATCACTAACTTGATTACATTTGTCCCAGTTTTCTCTAAAATATTTTCATTTGTTTGGAAGGGAACATCTTAAGTCAATTATAATTAATATATCATATTAAGGAGAATTAAAGTGGTATGCTCATAAATGCTTCTCCCTAATTATATCTAAAACAAAACCTTTTCCATTGCCAAATCCAGCCATTGTAATATTGAAACATGAATGAGATAAATAACCTTTTTCAAATGGAAAATGAGTCTTTCCTTACCTTCACAGTCTTTGTAAGACACCTTGAAAAAAAAGTTTGTGCTCAGTTAAGAGCCAAATCAACCCAAAGCATTTTTATAGAAATTATTTTCAAATCTAGATATTGGTTTTCAGATATGAATAATCAAAGAATTCCAATACAGGAGAAGATGAGGATCTCTGATGCATTACACACAGAATTTTATCTCTTCCACTCTAAACATCATTTAATAAACCCTAGCAATTACCTAATGGCCTCTCCCATGGTTTGCATTAGTAATATTATTCAAAAATAATGCTACAAAATCAGTACTTTCTCAAGGGATAACTGAGTTTTTTTCAGAATTAGTTAAAAGGGACTGTAGGGAGAAAAAATGTAACAGAGAATTTTCTAAACTATAAAGAAATACAGAGAATCACAATCTAATCACGAAATGCTGACTAGAGGCACAGTATTCAGGTAACTTCCATTTTCTATGCAAAATAAATTACCATACTTATATTTAAAAGAGTTGACTTTACCAGACTCTAGTCACATATAATTTTCTTCTTTAAAAAGTGTATGTCTTTATCATATATGTTTTCTTCAAGCAAAGGAAACGAATATCAATAATTCTTATTTGAAGTAATATTACTTCATAATGTATATGCTTTACAAAATAAATATGATAACGCTGATATTAAATCCAAGATTTGAGGTGGCAGATGAAAACTGACAATAATTTTCAGTTGTTTTGCAAATTTAAAGCTACCAATGCAAAGTAATAAAGTTTATTTTTCATTATTTAACTTAATTTCAATGTTTTTCATTCAAGTAAAAAGGAGACCATCTTAACTGTTTTAGTTGTAGGTAAACCTAGAAGTCAGAATCATGGTATCTATTTGGTTTTGTGGTTTATATGTTTTTTCCTTTTTAAATTTTAGGTTGACAGGTACAAGTGCAGCTTTTTTGCATGGGTAAACGGCAAGTCTTGGATATTTGGTGTCCAGATTATTTTGTCACCTAGGTAATAACCAGAGTAACTGATAAGTAGTTTGTCATTCTTCACTCTCCTCCAACCCTCTACCATCAACTAGGCCCTGTTTTCTATTGCTCCTTTTTTTAAAAATTTATCTATACTCAACATTGACCTCCTACTTGTAAGAGATAATATGCAATATTTTGCTTTCTGGTTCTGTGTTAGTTCACTTACAATAATAGTATCCATCTCCATTCATGTTGCTGCAAAGGACATGCTTTCTTTGTTTTTTTCAGTTTTCATTGTATTCATGATGTATATGTACCATATTTTCTTTACCCTATTCAATTAATGGGCATTTATGTGGGTTCCATGCCTTTCCTATTGTGAATGGTGCTCTAATAAACACATATATGCATGTCTTTCTGGATGTATTAGTCTGTTCTCACACTGCTATAAAAAACTGCCTGAAACTGCATGATTTTTGAAGAAAACAGGTTTAATTGACTCACAGTTCCTCGGGCTGTACAGGAGGCATGGCTGGGGAGGCCTCAGGAAACGTACAATCATGGCAGAAGGTATAGGGGAAGCAAGCATGCCTTCACATGGCAGGCAGGAGACAGAGAGACAGTCAGAGGGGAGATGCTATACATCTTCAAGGGGAAGCAAGCATGCCTTCACATGGCAGGCAGGAGACAGAGAGACAGTCAGAGGGGAGATGCTATACATCTTCAAACAACCAGATCTTGTGAGAACTCTATCAGGAAAGAGCAATAGGAGGTATGTGTTAAATGCCCAAGATCACCACCTCCATGATCCAATCACCTCCCACCAGACCCCACCTCCAACACTGGAAATTACAATTTAACATGACATTTGGGTTGGGACACAGAACAAACCATATCACTGACAGAATAATTTATATTCTTAGGGGTAGATACCCAGTAATGTGATTGCTCAAGTGAATGGTAGTTTTGTTATAACTTATTTAAGAAATCTCCAAGCAGCTTTCAACAGTGGCTGAAATAATTAGCACTGCCACCAGCAGTGCCTAAGCATTCCCCTTCCTGTACAACGTTGCCAGAATCTGTTTTTGTTTTTTTTTTTAACTTTTTAGTCAGAACTATTCTGATTGATATGAGATGGTATCTGATCTGCTTTTCTTTAATGATTAGTGGTGATCATTTTTTCACGTGCATTTTGGCCATGTTTATGTCTTCTCTTTAGAAGTGTCTGTTTATGAACTTTGCTTATTTTTAATGCTATTGTTTATTTTTGCTTGTTAATTTGTTTATGTTTCTTATAGATTCTGAATATTAGAGCTTTGTTGGATGCATAGCTTGCAAATATTTTCTCTCATTCTATAGTTTTTCCATTTACACTGTTGACAATTTTTTTTTTTTTCAGAATCTCTTTCATTTAATTAGGTCTCACTTGTTAATTTTTGGTTTTGTCATAATTGCTTTCAGAACCTTATTCATGACATGTTTTGTAGATCCTATGTGCAAAATGATATTTCCTAGGTCATCTTTAAGGGATTTTATAGCTTTATGTTTTATATTTTAAAGCTTCTAATCTATCAATAAAGGCATCCAGTTTTTATCTTCAGCATATGACTAGTCAGCATCGTTTACTGAATTTAGAATTCTTTCCACATTGCTTGATTTTGTCAACTTTGCTAAAGACAGATGATTGTAGACAGGTGACTTTACTTCTGGGTTCTCTATTCTGTTTCATTCGTCTATGCGTGTTTTTCTACCAGTGTCATGCTATTTTGTTTATGGTAACCTTACAGTATTGTTTGAATTCAAGTAGGAAGACTATTTTGAATAGGATTGATTTGGCTATTTAGGCACTTTTTTCAGTTCATTATGAATTTTAGAATAGTTTTTTTCTAATTCTGTGAAAAAATGTCTTTGATAATTTGATAGAAATAGTCCAGAAATTGTCAAATGCATTTGGCAGCATGGCCATTTTAACAATATAGATTTTTCCTATCAGTTAGCATGGACTTTTTGTATAATCTTTATTTTATTTCAGCAGTGGTCTATAAGTATTATTGTAGAAAATTTTCACCTCCCTGATTGGCTGTACTCCTAGGTTTTCTGTGTTTGCTTTTTTTTTTTTTTTTTTTTTTTTTTTCTCTTTTGTGGCTATTGTGAAGGAAGGAAATTGTGTTTTGATTTGGCTACTGGCCTACATGTTTTGGTGTACAGAAATGCTACGATTTTTGTATATTTATTTTGTATCCTAAACCTATGCCAAAGTTGTTTATCATATCTAGTAGCCTTTTGGTGAAGCCTTTAAGATATTCTAGGTATAGAATTATATGATCATCAGAGAGATATTTGGCTTATTCTTTTCCTATAATTATGTCTTTTATTTATCTATCTTGCCTCATTGCTCAGACTAGAACCTCCATTATAATGTTGAGTAGAAGTGGAGACAGTTGACATCCTATCATTTCCCAGTTCTCAAGAGGAATAGTTTCAACTTTTCATCAAATTACTAAATACTATTACTTGACATTGACTGTGGGTTTGTCATAGATGGATCTTATTATTTTGCAGTATGTTCATTTAATATCTAGTCTATTGAGAGTTTTCACTCATAAAAGATGATAAATTTTATTGAAAGCTTTATTTCTGCATATTTGAATATAATCACATGGTTTTTGTTTTAAATTTTATTTACATAGAGAATCACATTTATTAATTTGCATATGTTGAAGCAGACTTGTATCTAAAGAATAAAGCTAATTTGGTCATGGCAAATTAATTTTTTGATGTTCTACTGGATATTGTTTGCTAGTATTTTGTTGAGGATTCTTGGATATAGAATTTGTGGGGTCCCTTAAGCCTTTTATGGAAAATTTTAGTAAAACCACATTGTACTGCAGATTAGTTTTCCTGGTAACATTTAAACACAGATTTAATTTCTTTGATTGAAAACTAATAATATTATCTACTTTTCAAATATTAATGAATTTCAAGATATTGGTTTATTCTACATGTTACAGTATTTAAGTAAATTGTGTTATTTTTATTATTTTACTGTAATTTTAAAAATATGTGAGTAGTCTTTAGTGTTAGTCACTCTTGTATGTCTAATAGTGATAATCTGTGTCTTTGATTCTTTGCTTCATCGGTATTTCTAGACACCTATTCATTTCCTTCATCTTTTCTCATATGACCAGTGCTTTGCTTCATTGATATTTTGTATTTCTCTGTGTTAATTTTCATTGCTTTCTATTCTTATGTCACTTTCTTATAGATTATTACTAAATTTGGGTATTTGGGTTAATTTTTATTTTACTTTTTTAGTTTCGTAAGGTGAAAACAAATTAATTTGAGACCATTCTTGTTTTCTAATGTATTTATTTACAACTTACATTTTCTTCTTCACATTTCTATGCTGAATTTCACAAACACTGTTATTTATTTATTTTTTTATTATCTTAGTGCACCCACTGCATTTTTACTTTGGCTATTGTATTATTAGTTCAGAAACTTTTATTTGTGTTTTTCTTTTTTTATTGAGATAAGTTGTTACTCTGTCACCCAGGCTGGAGTTTAGTGATGTGATCATGGATTACTGCAACCTCCTCCTCCCAAGTTCAAGTGATCCTCCCACTTCAGCCTGCCAAGTACCTGGAACTACAGGTACATGCCACCATACTGGACTAATTTTTGCATTTTTCATAAAGATGGGGAATTGTCATGATGTCCACACTAGTCTCAAACTCCTGGGCTCAAGTTATCTGCCTGCCTCAGCCTCTCAGAGTGCTGGGATTACAGGTGTGAGCCACTATGCCCATCCTACATTTTTGAATTTTTATAGCTTCTGCATCTTTGCTGGGATTTTCTGTCATTTCAGTTTGTTAAGTGTGTTTTCTCATACCCTTCTTTTATGATTATAACAGCTGCTTTAAAAACCTTGTGCAATAAGCCCAATATCTTCAAAACTTTTTATTAGTGTATTACTGTATTTTTCTCATTTTAGATTTTAAGATTTTATTATTATTATTATTTTGCATGCTAAGTAGTATTTATTATCTTTGGGACATTTTCAATATTATAGTATGTTATTCTGAGTCTTGTTTGAATATTATTAAAATTTTTACTTTCATCTTATTTTTACTTTCTAGCAATTAACTTGTTAGATTAAAACTGCCCCACAATCTCTGGGGAACAGGCTGGGGTACCCAGCAGTGACACATGCAGACTAGTTCTAGGTTACCAATTGCAGACTAGTTCTAGGTTACCAATTGCAGCCCTGGCTGCAAGTCTCAATGTCCATGAGCAAATGTTGTTGTAGCAGCTCTCTTCTCACCACAGTTCTATGAGGAGTGCGAGCACAGTTCCAGGACTTACATGTGTGAAGCTTTCTGCAATTTTGGCTATGGAGGTGCCTACCCTACTCTAGAGCAAGCATTTTCTGGCCTAATATTAAAATGCCTTTGTGGGCACACTACTAGGTCACCAAATAACTTACCATGTATGTACCAAAATTAAAATAGTGTTGTACTCTCCATCTCAGATCTGGGAAAATTTCTGCAACTACTTCCGTGGCTTTTGCTCCTAGCATCTCAAAGACTCTTCAGAAATTAGCTCTATGACTTTGGAGAAACAAAGTGATCTTCTTTGGCCTGAGTTGCTTAGATCCATAGTGAAAAAGTAAGTCACAGGAAGAAGCTTTCTGTCTCTCACACATTTTGGGTCTTCACTCAATTTTATCAGTCAGAAGTTGTCACAAGGTCTATTGCCCCGTGGTCTCCTCACTGAGATCTGGGTCATTCATCATGACCCTGAGGGATTCCCAATATATTTTTGAACTAAAGTTCACAGAGTTGATTTTTTTGTACTATTTAGATATTCTCATATGGCTGAGGCATGCTAAAAGACTATATTCCACCATCTCCCAGCAGCTACAGTTATACCCAGCATTAATTGACAGCAACAGCCACTACACACTTCAAAAATTAGCTTGTTGCCTGAAATAACACAGGGATTCTCTCAGTGAACAAAGATCAAGTATATATTCACCCATATTCACTGCTGCCAGCTCATACCTATAAGGGCCACATACTGGCTTGTAGGTGGAGACTTCAGAGTAACATAAAAGATCTCAACAAAAATGTCTAGCCTTATAGGAGCAGAGACAAAATTCTCTACCCAACATTACAGTCACATAATCTGGGGATGGAAGAAAGAAAAGAAAATAAAGCCAAAATATCATGAAGAATAGAGAAAATAAATATGAGAATTGCAAATTCTGACATGTCCAGATGAATAGGAACCAGTACAAGAATTCTAGAAACACAAAACATCTTTTTCTTTTTTTTAAAGTAGTACTTTACTCTTTACTGGGTATATACTCAAAGGAGTACAAATCATTCTATTATAAAGACACATGCACACGTATGTTCATAGCGGCACTGTTTACAATGGCAAAGACCTGGATCCAACCCAAATGCCCATCTGTGATAGACTGGACAAGGAAAATGTGGTACATATACACTATGGAATACCACGCAGCCATAAAAAATGATGAGTTCATGTCCTTTGTAGGGACATGGATGAATCTGGAAACCATGTCTCAGCAAACTGACACAAGAACAGAAAATCAAACATTGCATATTCTCACTCACAGTTGGGTGTTGAACAATGAGAACACAGGGAGGGGCAGCCAAGGGGTGGGGAGGATGGGGAGGAATAACATGGGGAGAAATGCCAGATGTAGGTGACAGGGGGATGGAGGCAGCAAACCACATTGCCACACGTTTACTTATACAACAATCCTGCATGATCTGCACATGTACCCCAGACCCTAAAGTACAATAACAAAAAAATAAAAATAAAAGTAATACTTTAAGTTCTGGGATACATGTGCAGAATGAGCAGGTTTGTTACATAGGTATATACATGCCATGGTGGTTTGCTGCACCGATCAAACAGTCATTTACCTTAGATGTTTCTCCTAATGCTATCCCTCTCATAGCCCCCCATCCCCCAACCAGCTCTGGTATGTGATGATTCCCTAGCTGTGTCCATGTGTTCTCATTGTTCAACTCCCACTTATGAGTGAGAACATGTAGTGTTTGGTTTTCTGGTTCCTGGTAGTCTGCTGAGAATGATGGTTTCCAGCTTCATCCATGTTCCTACAAAGGACAAGAACTCATCCTTTTTTATGGCTGTGTTGTATTCCATGGTGTATTTGTGCCACATTTTCTTTATCCAGTCTATCATTGATGAGTATTTGGGTTGGCTCCAAGTCTTTGCTACTGTGAAGGGTGCTGCAGTAAACATACATGTGCATGTGCCTTTATAGTAGAATGACTAATAATCCTTTGGGTATATACCCAGTAATAGGATTGCTGGATCAAGTGGTATTTCTGGTTCTAGATCCTTGAGGAATTGCCACAATGTCTTCCGCAATTGTTGGACTAATTTACACTCCCACCAACAGTGTAAAAATAATTTCTCCACATCCTCCCCAGCATCTGTTGTTTCCTGATTTTTTAATAATCATCATTCTAACTGGCATGAGATTGTATCACATTGTGGTTTGTAGGTCTCTAAGAATCTGCTTTGTGAATCTGGTTGTAACCGTATTGGATGTATATATATTTAGGATAGTTAGCTTTCCTTGTGGAATCGATCCCTTTACTATTATGTAATGCTCTTCTTCATCTTTTTTGATCTTTGTTGGTTAAAGTCTGCTTCATCAGAGACTAGAATTACAGCCCCTGATTTTTTTTTTCTTTCCGTTTGCATGGTAAATATTCCTCCATCCCTTTATTTTGAGCCTTTGTGTGTATTTGCACATGAAATGTGTCTCCTGAATGCAGCACACCAAATGGTCTTGACTCTTTATCCAATTTGCCAGTCTGTGTCTTTTAATTGGGGCATTTAACTTGTTTACATTTAAGGTTAATATTGTTATATGCAAATTTGATCCTGTTATTATGGTGCTAGCTTGTTATTTTGCCCGTTAGTTGATGCAGTCTCTTCATAGTGTCAGTGTTCTTTACAATTTTGTATGTTTTTGCAGTGGCTGATACTGCTTCCCCCTCCCCATATTTAGTATGTCCTTCAGTAGTTCTTGTAAGGGATGCCTGGTGGTGACACTATCTCTCAGCATTTGCTTGTCTGTAAAGGATTTTATTTCTCTTTCACTTATGAAGTTTAGTTTGGCTAGATATGAAATTCTGGGTTGAAAATTCTTTTCTTTAAAAACGTTGAATATTGGTCCCCACTCTCTTTTGGCTTGTAGAGTTTCTGCATAGAGATTTGCTGTTAATCTAATGGGCTTCCCTTTGTGCGTAACCCTACCTTTCTCTCTGGCTGCCCTTAACATTTTTTCCTTCATTTCACCCTTGGTGAATATGACGATTATGTGTCTTGGGGTTGCTCTTCTTCAGGAATGTATTTGTGATGTTCTTTCTATTTCCTGAATCTGAATGTTGGACTATCCTGCTAGGTTGAAGATGTTTTCCTGGATAATATCCTAAAGAGTGTATTTCAACTTGTCACATTCTCCTTGTCACTTTCAGGTACACAAATCCATCATAGATTTGGTCTTTTTACATAGTTCCATAATTCTTGGATGCTTTGTTCATTACTTTTCATTCTTTTTTTTCTCTAATCATGTCATCATGCTTTATTTCATTAAGATAATCTTCAATCTCTGATATCTTTTCTTCTGCTCAGTAAATTCGGCTATTGATACTTGTGTATGTTTCACAAAGTTCTTGTGCTGGTTTTTTCAGATTTATCAGCTTATTTATGTTCTTATCTAAACTGGTTATTTTAGTTAGCAATTCCTCTAACCTTTTTTAAAGGTTCTTAGCTTCTTTGAATTGGGTTAGAACATGCTCTTTTAGCTCAGAGAGTTTGTTATTGTCCACCTCCTGATGCCTACTTTTGTCAATTCATCAAACTCATGCTCCATCCAGTTTTATTCCCTTACTGGTATGGAGTTGTGATTCTTTGCAGGAGAACTGTTTTTTAAAATTTTTGAATTTCTGTTTTTTGAAATTTTCAGCCTTTTTGCACTGGTTTTTCCTCATCTTCATTGATAAAACATCTTAATATAGTGACAACTCCAAGGGATCACCCTAGATCTAGATCTCCAAAATGGACCCTAATCAAAATAAAAATTCATGCATGATAGATCAAGAATTCAAAGCCTGGGTTGCAGATAAGCTAAATAAGATGAAAGATGAGGTTGAAAATCACCACAAACTTTTGCTGTAATCAAGGAAATGTAGGAAGAGATAAACATTTTAGAAGGAAATTTACCAGAGCATTTGGATTCAAAAGACTCTCTTAAATAATTTACAATTCAAATGAAAGATTTGTCAATAGATTAAACCAAGCAGAAGAAAGAATTTCGAATCACGAAGACTGATTTTTAACCTAAACCAGTCAGGCCAAAATGAAAAAAAAAAAAAAAAAATTAAAAAAATGAATAAAGTTTTTGAGAAATACAGGATTAGGTAAATCAGCCAAATCTTTGAATTATTAACATTCCAAAGCAAGAAAGAAAAAAAAATAAACAACACAAAAAATATTTGAGGAAATAATTTATTAATGTTTTAAATCTTGCTAAAGAGGTAGACATCCAGATGCAAAAATTCCACAAAACACCTGTGAGACACTACACTGAACAAACATTAAAAAGAAAAAAAAAAAAAAACATATAGAAGCACAATACTGTACAAGGCCAACACTATAGAAAAATGTAACTAGAGAAGAATTTCATATAACACATAAAGAGGACCTCATCAGGCTAATAGAAGTCTTCTTGGCATAAACAAAAGTCCCTTTTCTCTCCTGGTTTCAAGTTTTCTGATAAAAAGAAAAAAGAAAATTTTTTTTCTATTACAGAAAATAAATTTCAATTAAGAAATTTTGATTCTGGCAAAGTAAGCTTCATAAGCGAAGAATAAATAACTTCTCTAGATAAGCAAGAGATAAGGGAATTTGCTAGAATTAAAAAAACCTTAAAAGAGATCCTTAAGGGAGCTCTAAATATAAAATTTAAAGAATGACAAGAGTTACCACAGAAATACACTTTAGTACATAGCCCACAGACATTATAAAGCAATTACACAGTTATGATTACAAAATAGCCAGTAAACAACATTATGAGAGGATCAAACTTTTACATGTAAATATTAATCTTGAATGTAAATGGTCTAAAGGTCAAACTTAAAAGGCACAGTGGGGCAAATTGGATTAAATGAGAGATCTATTTATCTGCTGTCTTTAAGACCCATTTAACTGGGTAGAGAAAGATCTGTAACACAGACAGAAAATGAAAACGAGCAGAAGTTTCCTTTCTTATATCAGATGAAACAGACGTTAAACCAAGAACAATGAATTAAATTAAATAAAGTGTTAAATTCAACAAGAAGAGTTAATTATTCTAAATATAAACACACTCAGTGTTGCAACACCCAGATTTAGAAAACAAGTACTTCTAGACACACAAAAACTCTTAGGCAGCCAAAAATAATAGTGGGGAAATTCAACTCCCAGTGACATCGTTAGATGTATTATTGAGGAAGAAAAATAACAAAGAACTTTTGTACTTAAACATGATACCTGATTAATTGGACCTAACAGACATCTATAGAGAATTCCACCCATCAGACATAGATTACACAGTTTTCTCATCTGCACATGGAATATACTCTAAGAATGACCATATCATTAGCCACAAAGCAAGTCTCAAAAATTTAAAAAATTCCAATCATGCCAACTATTCTCAGACCACAGTAGATTAAAAATAGAAATTATTACCAAGAAGATTTCTGAAAATCGTACAATTACATAAAAATTAAGCAATTTGCTTTTGAATGACTTTTGTGTAAACAGAAAAGCTGAAATAAGAAAATGAAATAAATGAAAATGGAGACATAAGATGCTCAAATCACTGTAATGCAGCAAAGTAACAAACAAACAAAACTGTGTTAAAATGATTTCAAGTCTTAAATACAATACCTATTCCAAAAATTAGAATGATTTCAAGTTAACAACCTAACATCAAACCAAAGGAACTAAAGAAACAGGAACTCTTTTCAACATTAGCAGCAAAAAAGAAGTAACTCATACCAGACCAGAAATAAATGAAATAGAAACCCCAAAACACATACAAAAATCAATAAAAGCAAAAGCTTGCTTTTGAATGGTTAACAAAAGTTAAAAACTGAGGGATAAAGATAAAATATAGATTTTTTGTTAATTTTCTTTTTGCATGTGTATTTGTTTATGCGATCAGTTTTAATTTGTCATTAATTTAAAATAATTGATTATAAGGTAGAATGTGCAAGGGTCATAGTAACCTCAAATTGAGATCATGCAAAATATACACAAAAATTAAAAACAAAAATTTACATTCCACCACCAGAGAAAATTTTCTTCACTAAAAGGAAAACAGAAAGGAAGAAATGAAGGAAGAGAAAAACATACCATAAATAAAACTGTGATGGGTGTAAGTTTCTAATTATTAATAATAACATTAGAGACTTAGACTCCCACACAATAATAGTGGGAGACCTTAACACCCCATTGTCAATATTAGATCAACTAGACATAAAATTAACAAGGATATTCAGAACTTGAACTCAGCTTTGGACCAAGTGGACCTAGTAGACATCTACAGAACTCTCCATCCCAAATCAACAGAATATACATTCTTCTCAGTGCCACATAGCACTTATTCTAAAATCCACCACATGATTGGAAGTGGAACACTCCTCAGCAAAGGCAAAAGAACAGAAATCATAACAAACAGTTTCTCAGACCACAGTGTAATCAAATTAGAACTCAGGATTAAGAAACTCACTCAAAATTGCACAACTACTTGGAAATTGAACAACCTGCTCCTGAATGACTACTGTATAAATAACAAAATTAATTTGATAACTCAAATTTCTCCTCCTGGGATTATCAGAGAGGGCTAGGGCTAATTTAAATGTTTCTTCTGTGGTCGAGGTCAAACGAGTTTCATCTGGTTATCTTTTCCCGTTTTACAGGACAATGCTGAGTTCAATGCCTCTTGATTGCTGCGGTCTCTGTCTGTCAACACACAGAAATCTCTTCACAACACAACACTTCTGTCGAGGGGTGGGGCAGGGGGAAGTTGGTGATTTGAGACTGTTCTTAATACCTTCTTTGTGCCACTTTTAGAGATATAAACTTAAAACCAGATATTGTGAGTGCTCACCTGACTTTTAGTTCTTATAAAGGTGCTTTTATTGTGTAGATAATTGTTAAATTGGTGTCCTTGTTTGGGGAGATGATTGATAGAGGCTTCTATTCTGTCATCTTGCCTCACCTCCAGTAATTACTTTATATATAAATAAATTGAACTCTTCCATTGTAAGGCATAGATTGACAAAGTAGGTTTAATAAGTAGAATCCAATAACATGCTATAGTTCACAAAAATGGCTCACTCTGAGTCCCACAAACTCTTGAGTGCTAAGCAGCTGCATTGTAATGTAATATTGAGAGCCCAGCTTCCACCAAAATACTTTATGGCCTGAGACTTAAAAGACTCTGCATCACCACATCCCTGGAGCTTGATTGACATTCACTGTTCACAACCACCACCACCATGGCAGAGGCAGGAGCCACTGGTAGCGACCCTGCCTCCCTAAGCAAAGGGATGGATATGCATTTTTATGCCTCCTGAGAAAAATGCTACTGCTTGTAACTGCCTCCATTGTTAGCTCATGGTGGGGTGAGGCTCAGGTTAAGCATGCACTCTCCAGCCATTTGCCTATATATTCTACCTTTGAAAGTAACCCTGACCTCCTCAGGAGTAGGTTCACAGCATGCCTGCTGCTGCCCTAGCCTGGGGATTTATTACCTTGCTTACGCCAGATAATCCCCTGGGGCCTGAGGATTACCTTGCTTATGCCTACCACAGTCAGTATATGCATGCACCAATATGAAGTCTAAGGGTAGAATCACCTAATCTGAAAATATCCACCTCCCAGTGCCCAAGCACACCCTCCAGGTATCTGAGAATTGCCCAAACTCTTCCACAACTCTTGATACATTGGCACTTCTGTGGCTTGTACTACTAAACTTACCATTGCACTACTACCAGCATAACTGACAACCACTAGCCTGCACCACCTGCAGGCCGAAGAACTGGCCAATCACTGACATTCCCACCACCAAAGCTAGCCATCTAAAGGCATAATAATCAGCATGCCAGAACCCATTAACACTGGTGCTAGCATATACTACTCTGAAGCTTAAGGACAGTAATAGCCCACTGTTATCACCATTAGAGACAGAAGACTGGCCCAACAAGCACTCCAATTGCCAGAAAAATTTTGCCACAGCCTCCACTAACAATCACAACTTAAGCCAATGAGGAAATCACGGAAACCACAGACACTGTTTACTATCCCCCACCAAAATTATACCAATACTATGTTACTGAATGCACCAGAATAAATGCTAAAGTGTCTTACCAAATCGATGTCATAGATACATTTTCAAAAGCAATCCTCCCCTATAAAAGCAAATTCAAAAATTTGGAATAAGTGACTGTTACACCAGGTGTGTAGGTATCAATGTAAATATACAAGGAACATTTAGAAACAAGGAAATATGACACATTCAAAGTTACACAGAAGTTTTTCATCAACAGATCCCAGTGAAATAGAATTTATAAAATCTCAAAAAAATACAAAATAATGATACCAAAGAAGCTCAGTGAGATGTAAAAAACTACAGAAAAACATACAAGGAAATTCAAAGAACAATTCAGGAAATGAATAAGAAAGTTACTAAAGAAATAGATGTCTTAAAAAAAAAAAACAGAAATGTTTGGAACTAGAACATTTATTGAACAAAATTCAAAATGCAATTAAAAGGTTCATCAACAGACTAGATTAAGAAGAAAAAAAAAATCCAGAATGTGAAGAAAGGTCTTTTGAAATAATGCGGTCAGACAAATAAATAAATAAATAAATAATAACAAAGAATGAGCAAAGCCTATGCAATTTATAGAATATCATAAAAAATCAAATATTGGAATTTTCAGAGTTCTGGAAGACAAACAGAACACCAATGTAACAAAATAGAAGCTGAATACTTCTCAAGTCTTGCAAGAAATTTACACATCCAGATACAGGGGACTTAGAGATTCCCAAGAAGCTACAATGCAAAAAAAAAAAAAAATCTCTTCCATGACATATTATAGTCGACCTGTCAAAAGTCTAAGACACAGAGATAATTCTAAAAACAGGATAGAGTTAAGAGATATATAAGAGAACCTACATCAAAATAAAAGCAGACTTCTCACAAGAAAACGTACAGGCCAGGAAAGAAAGGGATGATATATTTTAAGCGACAAAAGAAAGATAAAAACCTCCCAGACAAAGATATTATATTCAGACAAATTATTATTTATAAACACAGAAAAAATAAAATTTTTCCCAGGCAAGAAAAGGATAAAGAAATTTATCTCTACTCTATGAGGACTGCAAGAAATGATTGTTGTTCTATAGCAGAAAGCAAATATTTTTTGAAAAATGATAATGACCATCATAAAAACACAAAAAATTATGGAAGCCACTGGTAGAGCAAACACAAAAACAATAAATAGAAAACTCTCGCATGTCACCATTACAGAATATCACCAAATACAAGATAAACAATAAAAATATAGAGAGACGAATAAAAGACATACAAAACACCACAAATTAATTAATGAAATCACAGAAATTAGCATTCATATATCAATCAGTAATATTCTTGAATGTAAACAGATTACATTTTCCACTAAAGAATCCATATTGGGATATAGATTACAAAGAAACACAAGACATAACAAATATAGCCTTCAACAAACTCATTTGACCTGTATAAACAAATACAAATTGAAGTAAAGGGAAGAAGAAATATATTACATGCAAATGAAAACCACAGGTGAGCAAAAGTAGCACACTGTTAGAAGAAAACTAAAAATCAATGAAGAAGGTAATTATTTAAAGATATAGGGATCAATTCAGCAACAGGTTGAAACAATTCTAAACTTATTTTCACCCAATACTGGAGTACATAGTCTATAAATTAAATATTATTACCTCTAAAAGGAGAGATAAATTTCAATAAAATAATAGTTGAGTTCTTCAACACTCCATGAACAGCATTATACAGATTATTTAGACAGAAAATTTAAAAATAAACTTTGGACTTAAATTCTACTTTAGCCTCAGCAGACCTAAGCAACATTTAGAAAACATTTCATTCAACAGCTATGTAATACACATTCTCTGTCTGCACATGGAACATTAATCAGGATAAACCATATTTTTATCATATAATACAAAATATGTTTCAATACAATGAAAAAATAAAATTATACTAAATACCTTCTCATAACACAATGGAATAAAATTATAAATGAAAAAACAAAAGGAATTTGTAATAATATACAAATACATGGAAAGTAGGTTATTTTAAAAAATAAACAAAATTAAGAAACGGCTTTCTAGACTTGTCAAGGAAATAGGACAGAAGACCCAAATAAATAAGTTAAAAGACAGAATTACAATGGATAGCAGAGAAATACAAAAGATCATTAGAGACTATTAAGAACAACAATACACGAACAAATTAGAAAACCTTGAGGAAATGGATAGGTTTCCAAACACATATAAGCTGTCAAGACTTAATCAGGAAGAAACAGAAAATCTGAACTGACCAGTAATAAGTAATGGTATTTACTTGGTAATAAATCTACCAACAAACCAAAATTTAGGACAGAATGACTTTACTAATCTCAAATAAGAAGTATTGTCAATTCTTCTCAAAATATTTCAAAAAATTAAAGGAGAAAATTTTTTTCATAGTTTATTTTACAGGGATAGTATTACCCTGATATCAAAATTACACAAGGACAAAACTGAAAGGAAAAATTGTAGGTCAGTATCGCTGACAAACATAGGTGCAACAATTCTTAGCAAAATACAACAAATTTTAACAACTACCCGCAAAAAAATAATGCACCTTGTTCAAGTCACATTTGTCTCTGTGATGCAAGATTGAAAATCAACAGATGTGATACATTACATTCACAAAATGAAGCAAAAATAATCATCATTTTAATGAAAGTGGAAGAAAATATTTGTTAAAAGTTAAAAACCTTTCATGATAAAAACACTCAACAAAGTGGAAATAAATGGAAAGTTTTCAACCTAACAAAACATACGTATTAAATACACATAGCTAACATCCTACTAAATAATGAAATTCTGAAATCTATTCCCTCAGATCAGGAGTAAGAGAGGTATTTATTTCCACTACTTTTACTTAATATAGCGTTCAAAATTTCAGCCAGAGTAATTAGGCAAAAAAATAAAGATATGGTGGCTTCAAAAAAAATCAATATATAGTTATCAAATAATTCCAAAATTCTAAGTATATACACAAAAGAATTAAAAGCAAGGCTTTCAATAAACGTGAGTATAGCAATGTTTATATCAGCATCTTTTACATTAGCCAAAATGTAGAGACAATTCAAATGGACAAATAGATAAACAGTACATACTTTATACATACCATGGAATATTATTCAGCCTTAAAATGAAATAGAATTCGGATATACATTACAACATGGATAAGCATTAAAATCATTATGTTAAATAAGAAGCAAAACTAGATATAAAAAGATAACTATTGTATGATGTATTGAGAATAGGCAAATTCATAGGGCCATAAAGTAGAATAGAGTGTTCTATGAAATAAGAGGAGAAGAAAATTGGAAGTTATTGTGAAATAGGTACAGAGTTTGTATTTTGGATGATGAAAATATTCTGAAGGTGTATAATGTTGATGATTGTTCAATAACATAAATATAATTTTTTGTTTTGTTTTACTTTTGATGGAGTCAGGCTCTATCACTCAGGCTGGAATGATCTCAGCTCACTGCTACCTCTAACTCCCAGGTTAAAACAATTCTCCTGCCTCAGCCTCCCGAGTAGCTGGGACTACAGGTGCGCCCCACCATACCCAGTCAATTTTTGTATTTTTAGTACAGACAGTGATTCACCATGTTTGTCAGGCTGGTCTCAAACTCCTGATCCATCAAATGATCCATTCACCTTGGCCACCCAAAGTGCTGTGATTACAGGCATGAGCTACCGTGTCTGGCAACATAAATATTCTTAATGGTACTTTAAATGAATATTTTAAAATATTGATATGGCAAATGTTATGTTATGTGTATTTCACTATAATAAAATAGAATCGCTAATAAAAAAACATTTCAGGAGCTTGGACAATTTTATTTTCATTTTTGGTAAGCTACAGCCCTTGCCTTCTAGGAGTCTGCAGTAGATATGAGAAGAAAGGCTTTTTTTTTTTTTTTTTTTTGTGGAGTCTGTTACCTAGGCTGAAATGTAGTGTTACTATTTCAACTGACTGCAAACTCTGCTTCCTGGGTTCAAATGATTATCGGTCCTCAGTCTCCTGACTAGTTGGGATTACAGGCATGTACCATGATCCCAGCTAATTGTTTTATTTTTAGTAGAGACAGGGTTTCACAATGTTGGACAGGCTGGTCTGGCATTCCTGACAGGTGATCCACCTGCCTTGGCCCCCTGAAGTGCTGAGATTACAGGCGTGAGCCACTGTGACTGGTGGGAGAAAACATTTATAAAATGCATTATACTGAATACATATACTGAGAAATGCCAGCAATAATGGTTACAAATATAGAACTATGTAAATTCAAATGAAGAAGAGATCACTGCTTGTTAAAAAGATCATGGAATACTTTGTACAGAAAGTACACTTTATTTAGACTTTGAAAGAAAGGTAGTGTTAAAGCACTTGTAAATTAAGGAGGTGAAGAGAATGAAGTATATAAAAAATATTTTAGAAAAATGGTTACCAGATATTAGGAGGAAGGGAAGGGATGAAAATTGGAATATGTTTATCAAAGTGTAAACATTATCAGTTAGACTGAAAATACAAGTTTTAGTTATCTATTGCACTGCATTATAACCACAGTTAATGTTTCATATATTTCAGAATTGCTCAAAAACAGAGAATTTTTAACTAAAGAATTTTCTAAAAGTCTAGGAAAGAATGCTGAGGGAAGACGACAGATAGGAGATAGAGCTAATGTGTAGGTAACAAACAAACAAACAATGTGTAAAAACGCAAACCAGGAACTTTTGTTCCAAGAACCACTGAAGGAACACACCAGGAAAACTGAAAGAATTTACAGATCTTTTGAAACAAGTGGCAAGCCACTGCAAATTCTGTGAGACATGTGAAAAATCTTGAGTTCCCCAAGTGTGAGAAGGGGAAATGCTCTACTTGAACACATGTTCTCACTGGAGAATCTAAAAATCCAGATCACAAGAGAAGGGTTTAACCTTACCTAGAGGTGGAGTAAATTTAGAGAACTGTATAAAATATAAAAGTAGAAACTGCAGCAGAAAGTGCCTTATTGGCACTCCCATTCTCCACCTCAAGCCCAGGGAAGCCATCCCTGATTCTTTCATAGGGGCCCTTGGTGAATGTACTCAGTGGAATTAGGGAGGTGTAACAGTGTATAAGAAGCTTCCAACTAAATTTTGTAATAATTTCCACTGGGCACAAGCATTTTTTAGAAGAATCTGCAGGTAAATGGAAACCAATACAGATAAAAGGACAGGAGCTGCCACTGATATTGTGAGTAGACAGAGAGAGGCAAGGCCTGGAAGCCAAGCTTCCTTGCTCAGCAGAGAAGTTTATGGCCTGAGACAGGTTTGAGTTCCACACACAGGCTGCCTGAATCTAACCTTGGCGCTGTTAGTGGGGCACTGTGGGGGTGAGGCTGGTCTCAACAATTGCATGAGAGCTGGGTGAGGCTTTTCACTATCAGCTATCTTTCATTTCCCTCACTAATTACATGCCACAGCAGAGGCAGACATAATCCCAATCCCTTCTGGAACATAACCCCTTTGGTTTGAGAAGCATGTCCCCATCCCCCACAGTGGCCACTGCAAGCCCCATCCAAAGAAAGTCTGAGTCCAGACCCACCTAACACTGCCTCAACCTGATAGTGTTTCTCTACCTGCCCTACTAGTCACATACAAAAGATATACACTCTTGGGAGCTTTATGGCCCCACCCATCACGTTAGAAACCAGAATTACTACTCTGGCCAATTTAAGAAAAGCTTATATTCCACTGGTACTACAGCAACTGCTGTTGTCTGGAAAGTGCCACCTCCTGGCTAAACACAAACCAACTGAGACCATAACAGCAACTCATGACAGAATAACCCAGCTCCTGGGAAGGAGAAAGCAACAGCTATTATCACTTCCTGCAACATCTTGACTAACCAGAGGTCCTGGGTCTGTAAACATGATAACTTCACTGCTAGGATAGCCAGCATCCAGGAAAGCCAGCACACTAAAGACATTTACATCTAAGGATTCTCATAGTCTAATTTACTCTCCTGTTACCTCCACAAGCTCGGTTTCTGGTATAAACAGCTGGGACACCTAAAGATGGATCGCATCGCAAGACTATACAGACATTCTCTAGCACCAGCAGGGTGCCAGGTAGCCCTACTTGGTGGCTAGATCCAGAAAAGCAATAATCATCATTGCAGTCTGGCTTGCAGGAAGCCCCACCCCTAGGGGAAGTGGAGAGCACCACATCAAGGGATAATCTCGTGGGACAAAAGAATCTGAACAGCAGGCCTTGAGTTCCAGATCTTTCCACCAGTGAGTAATTCACCAGGCAGAGACACAATTGCAGTTTTTGGAATAGAAGGGAAAGTCTGCACCTATACCACAGTAGTCAGGCAGCCTCTGTGATTGTGAAAGGCTATGGAGAAGGGGTACTTTATCCCTTCTGACACTCCACTGCAGGCACAACTGGGACTTCCCTAACAAGATTGCAGCATGGAGGCACCCACAGACAGCTTTACTGAAACAGTCCATGGTGAGTGCAGCCCCACAGGAGAAACACAATTCAGATTTAGGCCACATGAGTGGCAGAGTCATAATTCCTCCCTACTTGGAACATCAGCATTCTTGTACATGAAAAGAGGTTCCTGTCTCATCTGAATAGCTGAAACACTAGAACAGGAATAAGGCTGTGAGGTGAATAGCTTTCCTGCTGACCTGGCAGGGAAGCTGAGGTAGTTCTCACTCTTCATCCTGATAAAACTTCAGCACATTTAACTCAGAGCTCCTCTAGCCAAAATTATCAAGGCTGAGATCTCAGCCCAACATTGGATATTACATCTACTCACCTTCCTTAGGTACAGCTGGTGAACCCCAGGGGTTATCACTCTGATTTTCCTAAAACCTGAATCATCACCTCAGTAAATAAATCACTGGGAAAAAATTAAGTAAATAATTGCAGAATATACTACGAGAGAATGAGATAAGCTTCAAGAGATCCTTGCCATCTCAACCTCATAAAAAGAGAGTAAAACTCATCCATACAGCAAGAATATAACTACTACAACCAGCATCAGGGAAAACCAGTGCAAAAGGACTCTCTATAACTAAGAATTTCATACAGTATTCATTTTTACAAGCATCAAGAATCAAATTAGGCAAAATTCAACATTAAAATCTGATTTATAACAGGGAAAACAGTAAAACAAAGCCAAAAACCACAAAGCAATCAAAAATTAATTAAACAATCTTAAGAAATAGTCTACCAAAATGAGACCCAAAAAAAAAAAAAAAAAAAAAGTAATTCTGGTAACACGGCTAAATAGGGTTTTATAACACTCCCAAAAGATAATATAAGCTCCTCAGCAGTAGACTCAAACCAAGAAAGAATTTCTGAATTGCCAGATAAAGAATTTATAATATTAACTATTAAGCTATTAAGGAGATACCAGGAAAAAGTGAAAATCAACTTGAAAAAATTTTAAAAAATTACAGTTTATGAATAAAAAATTCTACAGAGAAATACATATTATTTAAAAAAATCATGATTTCTGGAAATAAAAGACACAGAGAAATACAAAATTCACTGGATGGTTTCAACAATAGATTAGAACAAGCAGAAGTGAGGACTTCAGAGCTTAGAGACAAGGATTTCAAATTAACTCAATCACAAAAAGACCAAATAAATAAATAAATAAATAAATAAAGTCTTCAAAAAATTTGGGATTAGTTTAAATGACCAAAGTTAAAAATAATTGGTGTTCCTGAAAAAATAAGTGAAATCTAGGAGTTTAGAAAACTTATTTGAGGAAATAATTGAAGGAAACTTCTAGCTATCTAGACATTCAAATACAAGAAGCTCAAAGATCTCCTGAAAAATTTATCATGCAAAGATTATCACGTAGGCACATAGTCATCAGGTTATCTAATGTCAAGATAAATAAATGAATTCTAAAATCTTTGAGACAAAAGAACGAAATAGCATGTAAAAGAAAAGCCAATCCGATTAACAGCTGATATCTCAGCAGACACATTACAAACCAGAAGAGACTGGAGTCCTATATGTACCCTCCTGAAACAAAATAACTGTCAGCCAAGAATTTTATATCTACCAAAATTAAACTAGAAATACATCAAAATAGAACCTCCCTGAAGTATAAATCTCACAGAGCCTATAAACAATATTATAACAAAAAAACCAAGTTATTCAGGCAAAAACTTTTGCTGTTGTTTGTTTTTGTTACATTTGCTTTTGGGTTATTGGTCATAAACTCATAAGTTAAGCCAACATCTAAAAGAGTTTTTCTGATGTTATTTTTGAGAATTTTTATGGTTTCAGGTCTTAGATGTAAGTCTTTGATTTATCTTGAGTTGATTTTTTTTTAATAAGGTGAGAGATGAGGAAGCAGTTTTATTCTTTTACATGTAGCTTGCTAATTATCTCAGCACTATTTGTTGAATAGAATGTCCTTTTTCCACTTTATATTTGTGTTTGCTTTTTCAAAGATCAGTTGGCTGCAAGAGTTTGGCTTTACTTCTGGGTTCTCTATTCTGTTCCATTATTCTACATGCCTATTTTTATACCACTACTATGTTGTTTTGGTAGCTATAGCCTTGTATTACATTTTGAAATTGGGTACTTTGATGCATCCAAGTTTGTTCTTTCTGATTAGTTTTCCATTTGCTATGTGGGCTCCTTTTTGGTTTCATACGAATTTTATTTTATTTTATTTTTTTACTTTTGTGGAGAATGGTGGTGGTAATTTGATGAGAATTACACTAAATCTGTTGATTGCTTTTAGCAGTATGGTCAGTTTCACAATATTGATATTACCTATCTATGAGAATTGAATGTGCTTCTATTTGCTTGTGTCATTGATAATTGTTTTTCAGCAGTGTTTTGTAGTTTTCCTTGTAAAAATCTTTCACCTCCTTTGTTAGGTATATTCCTAAGTATTGTATCGTTTTTCTAGTTGTTCTAAAAGGGAATGAGTTCTTGATTTGTTTCTCAGATTGGTTATTGTTGGCATAAAGCAGTGCTACTGATTTGTGTACAATGATTTGGTATTCTGAAATTTTATATCATTCATTTATCAGTTCTAGAAGCTTTTTAACTGACTCTAGTGTTCTCTAGGTATGCTATCATATTATGAGTGAACAGCCACAGCTTGACTTTCCCTTTGCCAATTTACATAATCTTTCTTTTCCTTCCTTCCTTCCTTCCTTCCTTCCTTCCTTCCTTCCTTCCTTC
>NW_022437015.1:8987309-9025501 GCF_009761245.1 Sapajus apella
TTCCTTCCTTCCTTCCTTCCTTCCTTCCTTCCTTCCTTCCTTCCTTCTTTCTTCTTTCTTTCTTTTGTGTAATAGCTTGGGCTAGGACATCAAGTACTATATTGAATAGAAGTGGTGAAAGTGGGCATCCTTGTTTTGTTGCAGTTCTTAGGGGGAATGCTTTCAACTTTTCCTCATTCATTATAATGTTGGTAGTCAGTTTGACATAGATGGCTTTTATTGCCTTGAAGGATATCCCTTTTATGCCAATTTTGTTGAGGGTTTTAATCATGAAGAGGTGATGGGTTTTGTCAAATGATTTTTCTTCATCTATTGAGATAATCATATAATTTTTGTTTTCAATTATTTTTATGTTATGTATCACACTTATTGACTTGCATATGTTAAACTACCCATGTATCATATACCTAATCATAGTATATTATCTTTTTGATATGCTGTTGAATTGGGTTAGCTAGTATTTTGTTGAGAGGAATTTTGCATCCATGATTATCAGGGGTATTGTTCTGACACACTGGATTGAAGAAGAAACCTTAACTTCTCTCTTTACACCCCACTCCATTATCTCTCAATCCTGTGTCTCTCCCAAAGCACAGTATTAATCTCTGAAGTTCTGTTATCTACCTAAAGTCCAGATCTGCCAAAGAATAAAACCATTACCTCTGGTCTTTCCACTGAGTTTCATTCATGGAACTCAAATCATGAGAAGGAAGACTGAAACCTGTCAACACTCCAGGATAGGCTCTTGTCACAAAATATTGTCTGTCCTGTGAGTCCAACAGCATCTGTCTTGGGCCATTGTATGATCTTCTATCACACTGAATTACCTTAAGAATTACTTAACTACTCCTCTAAAATTACTACTCTTCCTAAATTCCCTGCTTTCTGTTCCCTTAAGAATAAGTGCATATAACCATCTGAACCACATTGTGTGGTGAGGTAATCACATTGTGATTTTCTACTCATTCTAATTAATACATTTGTATGCCTCTTCTCTTATTAATCTGTTTTTTATCGTTAATTTTCAGTGAGCCTTTATACAATAAAGAGGAATTTCTTTTCTTAACTCCTACAAATATTATCTACCTATAATGTCTAATACGGTGGCAACTTGACACATGCGGCTATTAAACACTTGAGATGTGGCTAGTACAATTGAGGGATTAAATTATATATTAAATTAAGTTTAATAGTCATATGTAGCTAGTGACTATCAAATTGGGCAGTGCATATCTAGAAACTATGTCCTTAACCGGTAAGCTATACTCTATATTGATTTTTTTATGAATCAAGTATTAGGCAAAATAGTCTACATGCATTATATCCTTTGTTTCTAATGGCAATACTGTCAGAGTAAGCACGATGATTTTATTTTTAATTTATTTTTCAGAAATAAATGAGGCTCAAAGAGGTTACCTAACTAATCCAAGGTCACACAAAAAATCAGTGGAGAAGCTAGAATGAGAAACTAAATGACCCCAAAACGTTTCCTTTTTGCCATACCACACTAACATAAAAAGACAATGTATAGTCCCTCTCCTGAAGGGGCTTACACAACAACTAATCAAACAAAAGAAAATAAATTATACTTGTGGAAATATTACATCATAATGCAAATCAGCATGCAACAGAAAACTGAATTACATGACACAAACTAACTATTGATGCAGAATAGTGAGTAAAGTGGGCTAGACTAAGTGAAGATGTGCTTGCTAAAGGATATGGCACTTGATCTCAAGAGGATTTGGATAGAAAGGAGAGAAACAAACATTCTAGACCTGAGATAAAGCATGAGCAACCATATAGAAGCAAACATTTCCCTCCTGAGATTATTTTAGTAGATGTAAAACTTAACCTAACCTGGATTAAGTGAAATATTCATATTTAGGAAAACTAGGTGATAAACCTGGACAGATTAGATGAAATATAATTCTGAAGGATACTGAAAGTCATATTGAGAAGCACAAATTTTATCTCCAAGGAACTTGAAATTAAGAGTGAAAGTATTTGTTGGGAGTAATAGCTAGGAAATAAGAAAGGTCCACTGAAGGCTATATTGAGTTTGTAGAATTCACAGGGACTCTGCCTAATCATCTTCTCTATAAAGATTAGTCCACCATGGCAATCATCACCACAGCCTACCCAATGAAGTTCTAAAGGAAATCAAAGCTTCTCCATTTGACACAATATCCACATCAGTTATGCCAAAACCATTTTAACAATGAGGCTTTTATTTATGTTTGAAACATTCTCTGTCCCAAGAATTTGTAGTAAATACATTCCTGTTTAACATGAGTAGAAATTAAAATGTATTATTAAATATTGCATATCAAAAACATCATCAGAAAATAATGACCAATGTAACCAACTCCCCAAAACTAGTTTAAACGGAAATTGAAAAAAGGTTAGAAGAAAACTATGATTGCTCTTAGAAGATGAAAGGAAAGTCGAGTGAAAACATAATTGTGTGATTTGGGGAGACTTATTTAGGCAAAGGTAGACAAATGATTACGACTTTAAATAATAAGTCACAGTCTAGGAAGTTAACTTTGTACATAATCTACAAAGTGAGAAGAAAAGGTATTTTGTCTCATCTTTTTTTAAAAAATGACAGGAACAAATCAAAATGAAAATCATCTTAGACTTTGAAACTCCTCAAAGTATAAGTAAAAATAATTTAAATGTAATAGCAATTCTTGATTTGGTTTAGCTCAAACCACACTTATTAGACTGGCAATATTGGAAAATGTGTAACAGTTAAGCAGCAATATTTCTTACCTGAGTTTTGATTAAGGGATAGAAAACTGTGCTGTAGATTGTCAGCAAAGGCAGTCACAGATGTTTCTGGGAAGTGCTTGACAAATTTGAGTGGGTTAATGTTATGGAAGCAAAAAATAGAGGGAAAATTGAAAGTGCCCAAAGGTAAATAGTTGTATCCTCATAGGCTACACATGCCATCCATAAATAATTACATTTGAGGGTACCTAGTGGTAAATTTTAAAGGTCACTATAAAAGAAAGAGAAATGCAGAACATAATCAGGCAGAAGGAGCATATACAGGTTATAATATATCAAATTGAGGAACCAGCTGCAATGATAGTTTAATGAAGTCTAAGGAAGCACAAAAAGTGATTTTTAAAAGACACAAAGCAAGCAATGAAAACAAAATCACAAAAGGATGAGAGTAGTAATAGAAAAAATTTCAGAGCTTGAATATCTTCATCAGGGAGTACAAGAAGACTGATTCACAGCTTCTGTTTATTGTAAAGTAAGTTAAGACTAGGAAAATGGAATTGGTTTCTTTCTCAGTACTAAGAGAAGAAGAAAAGAAAGAAGAGAGATAGAAAAATGAGAAAGGGACTATCCATGATCTTGCTTTACTCAAATAGAAGGATGATATTTTGGAGAATATCATGCCAACAAAGACAAATGAGCTTAGTACAAAATATACTAAAGGTGAGACTCCTTGGAAACAGCAATTATTTGCTGTTTCTGCATAGGAAATACACACTTCTACCACATTCTGTTTAATCATTGTCAATAGAGTCTCTTTTCCTCTATACAGAATAGGAGCCAAATTCTAGGTTCCTCCAAGTAAAGCCTGGGCTTCAGGACTTCATAAAATTTTCATATTCACTTTAATGGAGGCTCAATAAGTAAAGCCACAATTTTTATTTCCAGGGTATCACTATGAAATTATCAGCTTTTGTAATTTGTGTGTAGATTGCCCCACTGGAATTGTTGAAAATTTTAGTAATCTGGTACCTTGATCCATGATATTCAAAGACAGTAGTTTTGTCAAGACACACCACCCATTATTTGCATTTCACTGCTGTATTCCCCACCTCCCAGTTTGATGAAAGCTCTTATTTTATCCTTAAAATAAATAGTTACAAAAACTCAAATGATCATTTTCTTTTTTCTTTTTTTTTTTTTTTTTTGAGACGGAGTCTCGCACTGTCACATAGACTGGAGTGTAGTGTCGTGATCTCGGCTCACTACAACATTTGCCTCCCAGGTTCAAGCAATTCCCCTGCCTCAGCCTCCTTTGTAGCTGGGATTACAGTTGTCCACCACCACACCTGACTAATTTTTTTTTTCTTTTGTATATTCAGTAGAGAAGGGGTTTCACCATGTTGGCCAGGGTTGTTTCAAGCTCCTGACCTCAATTGATCCACCCACCTTGGTCTCCCAAAGTGTTAGGATTAAAGACATGAGCCACCGTGCCCAGCCCAAATGATCATTTTCAGGTAGCAATTACTCTGCCAGACTGAGGTCTGAGGTAAGTTTTATTTTATAGCTAAGTGAATATTTTACTGTGGGTCCCCGGCTATACATAACGTGTTGTGTGTTTTTATTTCTGGTGTTTCAGAAATGTTTTCATTTTCAGCCTAGACAAAGATCAAGCTGAATGACACCTTCATAGGAAACTCCCATGTCGCTGATTTTGAGAAGAGTTCAGCAAAGTGATTTCCCACATGAAGCTCTGTACTACCACCTACTTCATTCTGTATTTAATTCTCCCCCACTGCAACTTTCTGCTGTCTCAACTTTACAACTGCTGACATTCTATTAGGTCTTTGTTTCATTTGTAAGAAGTTGTCCTCAATTCTCTTCCTTCACCACTCTTCTATATAAATGCACTAGAGATTTTGTAGCCATCTTATTTCCTTTCATTCTATATGTTCTAAATTTGGCTTCACCCACTCATTCAATAGAAATCTACTGAATCTTTTTTTAGTATCACATACTGTATTTGTTGCCAGGCACACAATAGTGAAAAAGACAAACTAGGATAATCATATGTTCCAATGAAGGTAGAACAAATACACAAGTAAGTATATTAAATATTTGAGTGCAATATGCAATATGAAAAAATATAATGCATAATATAATATGAAGTAATGGAAGACAATTTAAGAGAGTGGCCAAAAAAAGGCTCTCTAAGGGAATGACATTTCAGTTATGACTTAGCGAAAAAAGAACCAGCCACATCAATTCTCCTTTGAATATATAGATACATATGTGTTACACATCATCATTCCAAATATATCTAGATTTAGGAAATTATTGTTTTAATATTGAACTGCCAAATTTACAGATCAGGCATGGACTGTTTACTTGTAATAATATTGGCATAAAATTTAAACTATATTCCTACCATTTTATCCTAATGCTGCTAAGACCCTTGTGACTCTTAACATTTAATACACCTCAAGTAACTTGCTTTCCAGTCCTACCCCTAACTCTTATTGGTCTGGTAATTTTCACAACCTCTTAAATTTTCTTAATTTTAATTTTATTATTTAAAATAAGAAGATTAACTTACATGTTTATTTGGATTTAATAAGTCAGAAATTCTACAATTGAGATGTTTACTCATGGGCTGAGGATAACTACTCGGAAAAAGCACCAGAGAATCAGTATAATATCATAACGAGAGGAGAACTAAAGATACGAGATCAAAGCTATTGCAGTGTAGCCATCTTATTTACCTGAGTAGCTAAAAGCATACCAAATTTTGTATAGTAATGCATGTCAATCCACCTAATTTAGCTAGTTTGTCAAATGTTTTGAAATAATATTGTGTTAGGCTAATGCATGCCTTCTTTTCTTATTGTTGTAAGATGCATATAGCAAAATAATAATAATTTTTTATAACTCATAGATGTATAATTTATTGTCATTAAATATATTCACAATTTGCATAAATCTCACTAGTATCCATGCTGAAATATTTTATAAATCACCAGTAAAACAATACTCCCCACAGTCTCTTCCCCCGGTCTTAGTAACCTCTATTCTACTTTATGCTTCTATGAATTTGCCTATTCAGTTACTCACAGAAGTGGAATCCTACCATAGTCTTTTTCGTCTAACTTATTTTATTTAGCACAATGTCTTAAATGTTCATAGAAGTTGCAGTATGCATCATAATTTTATTTTTTAAAGCTGAAAAATATGTCATTATATGTATACACCACATTTGACTTACCTATTTATCCATCCATTCATCTAATGAATATTTGGGGTGTTTCTAGTTTTTGACTATTGTGAATACTGCTGTTATAAACATTATTATACAAATGTCTGTTCAAGTCCTGTCCCTGTTTCAATTATTTTGGATATACCGTAGTTATATGTATGACCTCTTGGAAAATTGTCAAATTGTTTTCCATAGTGACTTCACCATTTTGCATTGCCATCACAGAGACTCAAGTGTTCTCATTTCTTTACATTCTTACAAACACTTATTTTCTGTTTTATTTATTGTATCTATCCTGGTAGGTATTTCACTGTTCTATCTCATCATGATTTTAATTTGCACTTCGGTCATGACTAATTATATTAAGAATCTTTCCATCTACTTATTAGATATTTATACATATATATTTGAGAAATGTTTACTGCTAATTGGATTATTTTATTGTTGTTGTGGTTGTTCAGTTGAAGGAGTTTGTTATACATTCTGGATATTAATCCCTTATTGAATATAAAATTCATAAATATTTTCTCTAATGCTACAACTTATCCTTATACTCTGTTGATTGGGTCCTTTGCTACACCAAAGTTTTAATTTTAATAAAGTCTAATTTATTTATTTTTGTGTTTTCTGTATTTTTGGTGTTTATCAAAAAATAAATATTGCTAAATACAATCTTGTAAAGTTTTCCTATATCTTTTCTACTATGAGTTTTAGAATTTTAGTGATTAAGTCTTAGATTCACTTTGAATTAACTTTTGTATATGATATAAAGTAAGAATCTAACTTCACTACTTTGCATGTTATTTTTCCAAAAACATTTGCTAAAATGACTGTTGTTTTTCTATTGAATGGTCATAACACTGTTTTCAAAAATCAGTTGAGCATATGTGTGAAGATTTATTCTTAGGATATCCATTCCTTTAATAAGTTCTGTGGGGGAATATGAAGACATCTAAAAGAACCTTTATATTCAAGGAACATATTTTTGCATTGGAGAATAAAGGCATTTTTACATGTAAAAAAATGAATACAGGCATAGAAAATATAAGCCATATTGAGCTAAAGGAGGGGAGTTTGACAGTGATGATACATAGATGAAAAAGAAGGCCAACATTTAAATGAGCTTTTACAAATAGACACAAGAGGACAAAGCTGAGAAGAGGAGAGGGTGTTGTTCAGGTAAAATGAAGATTGACAATAAATACAAGACAACTTAGCAGGTTTAGGAGCATAATGGAAAATAAGAAACAACTACACAGTCAAGGAAGTGTGTCCTATTTCAATCAAGGTATGTAAAGGGTTAAAGTAAATTTAGAATTTTGGTCCCTGTAAGTGAATTATCTGCACTGCTCCAGTTTAAAGACTGCCATATTTTTGCTTTTCTTAGATACATCTTTAACAATAACTGTTTGCATTAATCATTTCACGAAATGACTATATCCTTCTGGATAGCTATTACCAAAGTTATAAAACTTCCTCACAGCCACTTTAGGGAGAAAGCCATGTTCTATAGCGTCGTACTTTGGATGGTTTATCTTTGGCAGAGTTGGAGAGTTAAAGTTGTGTGGGAGGACATCTGAATAATTTTAAGGGTTAAAATATGTAAATCATATATATGGAAAAACGAAGTTTCTTAAAGCAAGTTTTTAAATATTATATTAATCAAAGGACTTTTTTTCTTCTCTTCAACCTGCAAATTTGAACAAAGACATTTTTAAACTTTATTTTTGATGCAGGTCTTGTTCTAGAAATCACCGCATAATCATTACTATAACATCAAATCATTAAACTTCAATAGAAAGTTAAAATAGTCATGTTTACCAACAAATAAACAATGAACAGTTTATAAAAGTTTACAGACTTGGGGTAAAATACATTATGAAACATTCTTTGTGAATCCTCTGGTACTGTGATGTAGAGATAATTGTCTTCTGCATTAGAGTGTATATAGAAACTTAAAACTTTATTTAATAAATACGATTAAATCATTTTAAACATTTTAAGACGAAAAAAATTCAAAAGTGTTTAGCAGCGTCTATTAGTTACAGTCTTACTTAGGTCAATGAAGCTTTTTGATTTATTTTAACATTGTGAGAAGAATAACTATGCTGTCTTTGCCTTAGAATATCAGTCAAGGGCCACTATCACCACAGCAAATGAACACAGATGCCAGCAACCCCACCCACCCCTGCACTGCCACTACTGATTCTGAAAAAGCATGCATGAAGCCTGACAGCTCTGCCCCGACCAGCCTACAGCCCCAGCTGCCACTGGGACAAGTGTAATCATTAAGACCAGCAACCCTGCCCCCGAGTGCACCCCACCACAGATGTGAGCACACTTATGAATGCTGAAGCACCACTTCTGCCAGTGCCCCACCCTAGTCATTGCACATGTGCTCCATCACACTGGTACAGCCGCTGCCATATGCAAACAAGCACTGATCTCACTGCTACCACCCTGAAAAAGTGCTTTGGCTGGCACCATCTATTGGAGCTCTGTGACCAGCAGACAGGGAACACTTTGACCCAACCAGCAGAGTAGGTTTCTGATCTCAAGGGGCCAAAGTACAAAGCTGGTAACCCACTAACAGACCCACAGAGTTACAGCATGCAAACCATGAGTGCTGAGCTGGGATTTACTCTTTTAAAATCTACCAGAGATGAGGTCATTCAAGTACACCAAACTTATAGCACAAGCAAATCACCAAGTGCATCAAAAAGATGAAAGAAGGGGGGGACGATCCAAGATGGCCGTTTAGGAACAGCTCAGGATTGCAGCTCCCAGTGAAAGCGCAGAGGGTGAGTGGACGCCGCGTTTTTATTGCCCACAGACTAGGAAATTCCTGGGCGGAGGTGCTCCACGGTTGCCAGCACGGCTGTTTCGGCCAGCGTGGCTGTGCCGGCCGGGGCTGCTGCTTTGCCTCGCGCGGCTGCTTTGTCGGCGCCCCGGAGCCGCGGTTCTCGGTACAAAAAACACTGGTCCGGGGGCCCTTTTGGCTGGCGATTGGAGCCACGGGAAGTCACCCATACGCCAGTTCAAAAAGGGGACCGAGCAGAGAAACAGGACAGTAGATTCCAGGGCAAAAAAAAAAAAAAAAAGCGCCACAAACCTCAGTGCCGCAGTTTAAGCCAGCGCAGTGAGTGTCCACAGGGGAAAACAAACAGACCCCGGCGCCTCTTCAACAGGCCACTGGAACACCAACTTAAAAAAGGCTCTGAGGCAGGGAGCCAGGCGATCAGGCTCGGCTGGCCCAACCCCCATAAAAGAACAGCAACCAGAAACTCTGGATTGAGATTTTCACAGCAAGTGCAGCTGAACCCGGGACGGTCCAGCTCTGTGGGGGAGGGGCGTACACCATTACCGAGGCAGCCTGCCGTTGCCAAGGCAACACGCCACAGCAGAGACTCCACCCCAACTGAGGCGGGCCACCATCGCCAAAGCAGTTCTAACGACACCCATATAAACAGGACTGCAGGGAAGTTCACTCTGCAGTGGGGCGGAGCCCACAGCAGCTCAGCAAAGCTGCTATAGGCCAACAGTGACTAAGCTGCCTCCTTGCTGGGCTGGGCAGGTCTGAAGGAAAAAAAAAAAAAAAGAAGGCGGCAGCATAATGGAAACTCATAAATAAAGCCCTAAATCCCTGGGACAGAGCACCTGGGAACAAAAAGCAGTTTGTGAGTTCTGCTGCAGCAGACCTAAAAGTACCCGCCCAGCAGCTCTGAATGAACAACAACAGAGCTCGCAGCTCACCATTTGAGCTCCTATAAAGAAGAGACCGTCTCCTCAAGCAGCTCCCTGACCCCTATATATCCAAAAAGACACCTCATGAAAGAGAGATCAGATTGACACTAGGCGGGTATCCTTCTGGGACAAAGATAGCAGAAGAAGAAAACTGGTAACAACCCTTGCTGTTCAGCAGCTGCTGCAGGTGAACCCCAGGCAAGCAGGGCCTGGAGTGAACCTCAGCAGACCTACAGTAGAGGGGCCAGACTGTCAGAAGGAAAACCAAGAAACAGAAATAACCTCATCATCAACAAACAGAACGTCAATCTGAAAGATTTGAGACCCAAACTGAAAGCCAGCAACTACAAAGTCGACAGGTGGATAAATCCTTAAAGATGGGAAGAAACCAGCGCAAAAAGGATGAAACCACCCGAAACCAGAACACCTCTCCTCCTACAAGGGATCACAACTCCTCACCAGCAAGGGAACAAGGTTGGATGGAGAACAAGTGTGATGAAATGACAGAATCAGACTTCAGAAGGAGGGTAGTAAGAAACTTCTGTGAACTTAAAGAACATGTTCTAACCAAATGCAAAGAAACTAAGAACCTTGAAAAAAGATTTGACGAAATGCTAACGAGAATGGACAAAATAGAAAGGAATATAAGTGAATTGATGGAGCTGAAAAACACAACACGAGAACTTCGTGAAGCATGCACAAGTATAAACAGCCGAATGGACCAAGCAGAAGAAAGGATATCAGAGGTCGAAGATCAACTCAATGAACTAAAACGGGAAGGCAAGACTGGAGAAAAAAGGGTAAAAAGGAATGAACAAAGTCTCCAAGAAATGTGGGACTATGTGAAAAGACCAAATCTACGTTTGATAGGCGTACCCGAATGCGACAAAGAGAATGAATCCAAGCTGGAAAATACTCTTCAGGATATTATCCAGGAAAACTTCCCCAACCTAGCAAGGCAGGCAAATATTCAAGTCCAGGAAATACAGAGAACACCACAAAGATATTCATCAAGAAGAGCAACCCCAAGGCACATAATCGTCAGATTCACCAGGGTCGAAATGAAGGAGAAAATACTAAGGGCAGCCAGAGAGAAAGGTCGGGTTACCCATAAAGGGAAGCCCATCAGACTCACAGCAGATCTCTCAGCAGAAACCCTACAAGCCAGAAGAGAATGGGGGCCAATATTCAACATCCGTAAAGAAAAGAACTTTCAACCCAGAATCTCCTATCCAGCCAAACTAAGCTTCATAAGTGAAGGAAAAATAAAATCCTTTGGGAACATGCAAGTACTCAGAGATTTCGTCACCACCAGGCCAGCTCTACAAGAGCTCCTGAAAGAGGCTCTACACATATAAAGGAACAACAAGTACCAGCTCAACTAAAGGGCAAAACAGCCAGCTAGCACCAAAATGGCAGTATCAAATTCACACATAACAATATATACCCTAAATGTAAATGGACTAAATGCCCCAATCAAAAGACACAGACTGGCAAATTGGATAAAAAGACAAAACCCATCGGTATGCTGCATCCAGGAAACCCATCTCACATGCAAGGATACACAAAGGCTCAAAATAAAGGGATGGAGGAAAATTTACCAAGCAAATGGAGAGCAAAAAAAAAACAGGAGTTGCAATTCTCATCTCTGATAAATTAGACTTTAAAGCAACAAAGATCATAAGAGACAAAGAGGGACATTACATAGTGGTAAAAGGATCAATGCAACAAGAAGCGCTAATGATCCTAAATATATACGCACCCAGTACAGGAGCACCCAGATACATAAGGCAAGTTCTTAATGACTTACAGAGAGACTTAGACTCCCACACAATAATAGTGGGAGACTTTAACACCCCATTGTCAACATTAGACAGATCAAGCAGACAGAAAATTAACAAGGATATCCAGGACTTGAACTCAGACCTGGACCAAGCAAACCTAATAGACATTTACAGAACTCTCCACCCCAAATCCACAGAATATACATTCTTCTCAGCACCACATCACACCTACTCTAAAATTGACCACATAATTGGGAGTAAATCACTCCTCAGCAAATGCAAAAGAACGGAACTCGTAACAAACAGTCTCTCAGACCACAGTGCAATCAAGTTAGAACTCAGAATTCAAAAACTAACTCAGAACCGCACAGCTTCATAGAAACTGAACAACTTGCTTTTGAATGTTGACTGGATAAACAATGAAATGAAGGCAGAAATAAAGATGTTCTTTGAAACCAACGAGAACGAAGACACAACATACCAGAATCTCTGGGACACATTTAAAGCAGTCTCTAGAGGAAAATATATAGCAATGAGTGCCCACATGAGAAGAAAGGAGAGACCTAAAATTGACACCCTATCATCAAAACTGAAAGAGCTAGAGGAGCAAGATCAAAAAAACTCAAAGTCTAGCAGAAGACAAGAAATAGCTAAGATCAGAGCAGAACTGAAGGAGATAGAGACACAAAAAACCCTTCAAAAAATCAATAAATCCAGGAGCTGGTTTTTGGAAAAGATCAACAAAATAGACAGACCACTAGCCAGATTAATAAAAAAGAAAAGAGAGAATAACCAAATTGATGCAATAAAAAACGATAAAGGAGATATCACCACAGATTCCACAGAAATGCAAACCATCATCAGAGATGATTACAAACAACTCTATGCACACAAACTAATAAACCTGGAAGAAATGGATAAATCCCTGGACACTTGCCTCCTGCCAAGCCTAAACCAGGAAGAAGCCGAAACCCTGAACAGACCCATAACAAGGTCTGAGGTTGAGGCAGCAATTAAGAGCTTACCATCCAAAAAAAGCCCAGGTCCAGATGGGTTCACAGCTGAATTCTACCAGACATACAAAGAGGAGCTGGTACCATTTCTTCTGAAACTATTCCAAACAATACAAAAAGAGGGAATTCTTCCCAAATCATTTTATGACACCAACATCATCCTGATTCCAAAACGCAGCAGAGACTCAACAAGAAAAGAAAACTTCAGGCCAATATGTATGATGAACATAGATGCAAAAATCTTCAATAAAATACTGACAAGCCTATTGCAACAGCACATCGAACAGCTTATCCACCATGATCAAGTAGGCTTCATCCCGGGGATGCAAGGCTGGTTCAACATACACAAGTCTATAAACGTAATTCACCACATAAACAGAACCAAAGACAAAAACCACATGATTATCTCAACTGATGCAGAGGAGGCCTTTGACAAAATTCAACAGCCCTTTATGCTAAAAACACTCAATAAGCTAGGTATCGATGGGACGTATTTCAAAATAATAAAAGCTATTTATGACAAACCAACAGTCAATATCATACTGAATGGGCAAAAACTGGAAGCATTCCCCTTGAAATGTGGCACCAGAGAAGGATGCCCGCTCTCACCACTGCTATTCAATATAGTATTAGAAGTTCTAGCCAGAGCAATCAGGCAAGAAAAAGAAATAAAGGGCATTCAAATAGGAAAGGAGGAAGTCAAATTGTCTCTATTTGCAGACGACATGATTGTATATCTAGAAGACCCCATCGTCTCAGCCCCAAACCTCCTGAAACTGATAAGCAAGTTCAGCAAAGTCTCAGGATACAAAATCAATGTGCAAAAATCACATGCATTCCTACACACCAATAACAGACTTAAAGAGAGCCAAATCAAGAACAAACTTCCATTCACAATTGCCACAAAGAGAATAAAATACCTAGGAATACAACTAACAAGGAATGTAAAGGACCTCTTCAAGGAGAACCACAAGCCACTGCTCAATGAAATAAGAGAGGACACAAACAGATGGAGAAACATTCCATGTTCATGGTTAGGAAGAATCAATATCGTGAAAATGGCCATACTGCCCAAAGTGATTTACAGATTCAATGCTATCCCCATTAAGCTACCAATGACCTTCTTCACAGAACTGGAAAAAACTACCTTAAACTTCATATGGAACCAAAAGAGAGCCCGCATAGCAAAGTGAATTCTAAGCAACAAGAACAAAGCGGGGGGCATCACACTACCAGACTTCAAACTATACTACAAGGCTACAGTAATCAAAACAGCATGGTACTGGTACCAAAACAGAGATATAGACCAATGGAACAGAACAGAGGTCTCGGAGGCAACACAACATATCTACAACCACCTGATCTTTGACAAACCAGGCAAAAACAAGCAATGGGGAAAGGATTCCCTGTTCAATAAATGGTGTTGGGAAAGCTGGGTAGCCATGTGCAGAAAGCAGAAACTGGACCCCTTCCTGACACCTTACACTAAAATTAACTCCAGATGGATTAAAGACTTAAACATAAGACCTAACACCATAAAAACCCTAGAAGAAAATCTAGGCAAAACCATTCAGGACGTAGGTGTAGGCAAGGACTTCATGACCAAAACACCAAAAGCATCGACAACAAAAGCCAAAATAGACAAATGGGACCTAATCAAACTCCACAGCTTCTGCACAGCAAAAGAAACAATCATTAGAGTGAATCGGCAGCCAACAGATTGGGAAAAAATTTTTGCAGTTTACACATCTGACAAAGGGCTGATATCCAAAATTTACAAAGAACTAAAATAGATTTACAAGAAAAAACTAACAAGCCCATTCAAAAGTGGGCAAAAGATATGAACAGACACTTTACAAAAGAAGACATACGCGAGGCCAACAAACATGAAAAAATGCTCATCATCACTGGTCATCAGAGAAACGCAAATCAAAACTCTATTGAGATACCATCTCACGCCAGTTAGAATGGCGATCATTAAAAAATCTGTAGACAACAGATGCTGAAGAGGATGTGGAGAAATAGGAACACTTTTACACTGTTGGTGGGAGTGTAAATTAGTTCAACCATTGTGGAAGACAGTGTGGCGATTCCTCAAGGCCCTAGGAATAGAAATTCCATTTGACCCAGCAATCCCATTACTGGGTATATATCCAAAGGATTACAAATAGTTCTACTATAAGGACACATGCACACAAATGTTCATTGCAGCACTGTTTACAATAGCAAAGACCTGGAACCAACCCAAATGCCCATCGACGATAGACTGGATAGGGAAAATGTGGCACATATACACCATGGAATATTATGCAGCCATCAAAAACAATGAGTTTGGGTCCTTTGTAGGGACATGGATGAACCTGGAAACCATCATTCTCAGCAAACTGACAGAAGAGCAGAAGATCAAACACCGTATGTTCTCACTCATAGGTGGGTGTTGAACAATGAGAACACATGGACACAGGGAGGGGAGCACTACACACTTGGGTCACTTGGGGGGAAATAGGGGAAGGACGGTGGGGGGTGGGGAGCTGGGGAGAGCTAGCAAGGGGAGAAATGCCAGATGTAGGTGATGGGGAGGAAGGCAGCAAATCACACTGCCACGTGTGTTCCTATGCAACAATTTTGCATGTTCTTCACATGTACCCCAAAACCTAAAATGCAATAAATAAATAAATGAAAAAAAAAAGATGAAAGAAAAAAATCAGCAGGACAGCAACTTTAAAAATTGAAGTAACATCAGGTTACTAAGATAAGAAAGAACCAGCATAACACCTCTGGCAACTCAAATGGCAGAATGTCTTACCTCCAAATGACTATACTAGTTCCCAAGAAATGGTTCTTAACCAGGCTTAAATGGCTGAAATAACAGAAATTGAATTCAAAATATAGATAGGAATGAAGAAAATTAACATCCATAAAAAATGTTCAAAATCAGTCCAAGAAACTAAATAACTAAAACAAAGATATGCAGGAGAAATAAAATGCTTATTATAAGCAAGAACAAAACTGATGTGATAGAGTTGAAAAGCTCACTTGAAAATTTTTATAATAAAATTCCAAATAGCAGCAGCAGAATCAACAAACTGAAGAAATAATTTCAGAACTCAAAAACCAATTGTCTAAAATAACTGTCAGAAAAAATAAATAAATAAGAATGAACAAAAACCTCTGAAAAATATGGGATTATGTAAAAAGACCAAATATATGACTCATTTTTCATCAGAAGAGAAGGAGACAATGCAAGCAATACAAAAAGCATATTTGAGAATGTCTTTCACAAATTTTTACAACCTCACTAGAGAGGCTGACATACAAATTGAGAAAAACCAGAGAACCAGTGTGAGATACTATCTAAGATGAGCACCCAAAAGAGGCCTAGACGTCAAATTCTCCAAGGTCAAAATAAAAGAAAATATGTTGAAGGCAGTGATATAGTTTGGCTCTATGTCCCTACCTAAATCTTTAATCCTCATGCATCAAGGGAGCTATCTGGTAGGAGGTGATTGGATCATGGGGGCAGTTTCCACAATGATATTGTTATAACAATGAGGGAGTTCTCATGAAATCTAGTTGTTTGATAAGTGTCTGGCATTTCCCCTGATTGCTCTCTCTTCTGCCACCCTCTGAAGAAGGCACCTGCTTCCCCTTTACCTTCCACTGTTATTGTATGTTTTCTGGGACCTCCCCAGCCATGCAGAACTGGAAGTCAATTAAACCTTTTTTGTTTATAAATTACTCAGGCTCAGGTAGTATCTTTATACCAGTGGGAAAACAAGTTAATACAGAGAATTGGTACCAAGAGGGGGGCACTGCTATAAAGGTAACCTGGAAATGTGAAAGTGGCTTTGGAACTGGGTAACAAGCAGAGATTGAAAAAATTTGATGAACTCACAAGAAGACACTAAGATGAGTGAAAGTTTGGAACTTCCTAGAAATTTGTCGAATGGTTTGACCAAAATGCTCATAGTGAAAGGAACAATGAAGTCCAGTCTCAGGTGATCTCAGATGGAGAACTTATTGCGAACTGAATTAAAGATCAGTCATGCTTTGCTTAGAGACAGGTGGCATTTTGCCCCTGTCCTAGAAATCTGTGAAACTTTGAACATGAGAGAGATGATTTAAGGTATCTGGCAGAGGAAATTTCCAAGTAGCAAAGCATTCAAGATGTGACTTGGCTTATTCTGAAAGCATTCAGTTATATGTGTTCACAAAGAAATAGTTTCAAATTAGAAATTATGTTAAAAAGGGAAGCAAAGCATCAAGATTTGGAAAATTTACAGCCTGACCCAGTGGTAAAAAAGAAAAACCTATTTTCTAGGGGGAAATTAAAGCTGACTGCAGACATTTGCATAACTAATTAGTAGCTGAATGCAAATAGCCAAGAAAATGGGGAAAATGTCTCCAAGTCATATCAGAAACGCTTTACTGCACCTCCTTCCATCACAGGCCCAGAGGCGTAGGAGGGAAGAATGGCTTCCTGGGCCAGGCCCAGGGCCCAGATGCTCTGTGCAGCTTTGGAACTTGGTGCCATCTCTCCCAAATGCTCCAGATCTAGTTGTGGCTAAAAGCAACCAAGGTACAGTTCGGGCAGTTGCTTCAGAGGGTCCAATCCCCAAGCCTTGGAGGCCTTCACATGGTGTTGGGCCTGCAGATGTGCAGAAGACAAAAATTGAGCTTTGGGAGCTTCTGCCTAGATTTCAGAGGTCATATAAACATGCCCGGATGTCCAGGGAGTAGTCTGTTGCAAGAGAAGAACACTCATGGAGAACCTCTGCTAGGGCAGTACAGAAGGGAAATGTGAGGTTGTAGCCCCTACACATAGTCCCCACTGGAGCACTGCCTAGTGGGAGTGAGAGAAGAGGATCACCATCCTACAGACCCTAGAAAGGTAAATCCACTGACAGCTTGCACCATGTGCCTGGAAAAACTACAGGCATTTAGTACCATCCCATGAAGGCAGCCACATGAGCCCTTGCGTCAGTGTGGCTTAGATGTAAGACATGCAGCTAAAGAAAGTCATTTTGGAGCTTTAAGATTTAATTACTGCATTACCAAGTTTTGGATTTACATGAGGCCCGTGGTCCCTTTGTTTTGGCCAATTTCTCCTGTTTGGAATGGGAACGTATACCCAATTCTTGTATCCCTATTATATATTGGAAGTAGCTAACTTAATTTTGATTATAAAGGCTCATAGGCAGAAGGGACTTGCCTTGTCTCAGATGAGACTTTGGACTAGGACCTTTGAATTTATGCTGGAATGAGTTAAGACTTAGGTGACTGTTGGGCTGGCATGATTGGTTTTGAAATGTGTAAACAACATGAGATTTGGGATGGCACAGGAGTGGAATTATATAGTTTGGCTCTGTGTCCCCACCCAAATCTCATCTCAAATTTTAATCCCTATGTATCAAGGGAGGGACCTGGCATGAGGTGAGTGGATCATGGGGGCAGTTTCCCCCATGATGTTTTCATAATAGTGAGGGAGTTCTCATGAGATCTGGTTGTTTTATATGGGTCTGGCATTTCTCTTGCTCACTTTCTCTCTCTTGCCACCTTGTAAAAAACATGCATGCTTTCCCTTTGCCTTTCACCATGATTATATGTTTCGTGAGGCCTTCCAAGCCATGTGGAGCTGTGAGTCAATTACATCTCTTTTATTTATGAATTGCCCAGTCTCAGGTAGTGTCTTTATAGCAGTGTAAAAATATAATAATACAGATGGACACAGAGGAAAGGAAGATAATCTACAAAGAGAGCCCCATTAAGCTATCAGTGAACATTTCAGAAGAAACCCTACAAGCTAGAAAAGACTGGAGGGTATATGTATAATTTTTCTAGAAAAGGGATTCCCACAAATAATTGTTTGTCCAACCAAAATACTAAGCACCATAAGCAAAGAAGAAATAAGATCCTTTTCAGATAAGCTGATTCTTTTCAGATAAACAAATAAAAATTGGTTACCACCAGACCTGCCTTAGAGAAGTTCCTTAAGGAAGTGTTACATATGAAAAGTAAAGATTGTTACCAGCCTTGGCCAAAACACAGTTAAGTGCATAGGCCCTTGACACACTAAAGTAACCACACAATCAAGTCGGCATAATAACCAGGCAACAGCACTCTAACAGGATTAAATTCACATATCAATATTAACCTTGAATGTAAAAAAGGTTAAATGCCACCATTAGAAGGCATACAGTGGCAAGTTGGGTAAAGATGTAAGACTCAACTGTATGCTATCTTCAAGAGATTATCTCACATGCAATGACACCCAGAAGCTCAAAGTAAAAATATAAAGAATAATCTACCAAGAGAATGGAAAACAGAAAAAGCAGGGATTACTATTTAAATTTCAGAGAAAACAGACTAAAACTAACAATGATCATAAAAGACAGGTAAAAGGCATTTCTGGTGCTATGGTTGCAGGTCTCGTTGTAAAAAATAATAGAAAAGGGTTCAACAAGCAGACCTAACTATCCTATATATGTACTCACCCAGTGCAGGAGCACCCAGAGTCATGAAATTCATTCTTAGAGACAAAGACCCTTATATAACTCCACAATAATGGCAAGAGACTTCAACACCCCACTGACAGTGTTAAACAGATCATAAGGGCAGAAAACTAACAAAGATATTAAGGACCTGAACTAAAAACTTCATCAAATGATCCTAATAGATATCTACAAAACCTCCACATAAAAACAACAGAATATACATTATTATCATCTCAATATGGCACATACTCCAAAATCAACTACACAGCCACAAAACAATCTTCAGCAAATTAAAAAAAAAATTATACCAAACATGCTGTTGATCCACATCACCTAAAAATATATATCAATAATAAGAAAATCACTTAAAACTGTACAATTATATGAAAGTTAAATAACCAACTCCCGAATAAGTTTTAGATTAACAATAAAACTAAGGCAGAAATTAAGTAATCATTTGAAAACTAATCAGAAGAAAGATATACCAGAATCTCTGGGACACAGCTAAAACTGTGTTAAGAGGAAAGTTTATAATGCTAAACAACCACGTTAAATAATTAGAAAGTTATCAAATTAACAACTCAACATCATACTTAAAGGAACTAAAAACAACAGGAGTAAAGCAACACCCAAGCTAATAGAAAACAAGAAATAACAAAAATTAGAGCTGAACTGAATAAAATTTGGAAACAAAAACATACAAAATATCAACAAATTCAAGAGTTAATTCTTAGAAAAAGGAAATAAAAGTAATAGACCACTAGCTAGACTAAACAGGAAAAAAGAAGGTCCAAATAAACACAATCAGAAGTGACAAAGTGGACATTGCCATAAGCACCCAGAATTGCTAAAAAAAAGAAAAAAAGAAAAAAACAACCCTCAGAGACTGTTATGAACATGTCTATGCATACAAAATAGAAAACCTAGTTAAATTTCTGATAACATACGACCTTCCAAGATTGAACCAAGAAGTTATTGAATCCCTGAACAGACCAATAATATGTTACACAATTAAATCAGTAATAAAAAGCATAAGAACCAGAAAAAGCCCAGGACCAGATATATTCGCAGCCAAATTCTACCAGCTTTAAGAAGAAGAGCCGGAACTATTCCCCAAAAAATGGAAGCGAAGGGACTCTTCCTTAACTTATTCTATGAGGCATGTATCATCCTGATACCAAAACCCGGCAGAGATACAACAAGGAATGAAAATGTCAGGTCAATATCCTTGATGAACACAGATACAAAAATCTTCAATAAAATAATAGCAACCTGGGTCCAGAAGTACATCAAACAGCTAACCCACCATGATGGAGTAGGCTGTATCCCTGGCATGCAATGATGGTTCGGCATACACAAATCAATGTGATTTATCATATAAACACAACTAAAAACAAACAAAAACCACATGATTCTATCAATAGACATGGAAAAGCCTTTCCTCAAAATTAAACATCCATTTATGTAAAATCCCTCAACAAACTGGGTATTGAAGGAACCTACCTCAAAATAATAAGAGCCATCTCTGACAAATCCAGAGTTAGCATAATACTGAATGAGAAAACCTGAATGCATTTTTCTACAAAAAATAAAAAACAGATAAAGACAAGGCTGCCCATTCACACCACTGCCATTCAATACAGTACTGGAAGCCCTACCCAGAGAAATTAAGCTAGAGAAAAAGTAAAATATATCTAAATAGGAAGAGAGGAAGTCAAACCATATGATTTTCAATATTATGATTTTATGCATAGAAAACCCCATACTCTATGCCCAAGAGTTGTAAATATGAAAAACAACTTTGAAAAAGATTCAGGATTCAAAACCAACGTACAAATTTCAGTATCATTTTCATACACCAAAAGGTTCAAACTGGGAGCCAAACAAAGAATAAAATCTCATTTACAGTGGCCACAGAAAGAAGAAATTAACCAAGAATAGAGCTAACCAGGGAGGTGAAATATCTCTACGAAAGAATTACAAAACACTGCTCAAAGGTATTAGAGACAACTAAACAAATGAAAAAGCATTCTATGCTCATGGGTAGGAAAAATAAAAATTGTTAAAATGTACATATTGTCCAAAGAAATCCATAGATTCCATGCTATTCCTATCAAACTACTAGTGACATTCTTCACAGAATCAGAAAAATATATATACTTAAAAATTCATATGAAATGAAAAAAATGTTCTTGAAACTAAGGTAATTCTAACAATAAGGGCGAAGCTGAAGGCATGATGTTAACTAACTTCAAACTATAATCTAAGCCTACAGTAACCAAAACAGAATGGTCCTGGTACAAAAGCAGACACATAGACCAATCACAGAGGATAGAGAGCCCAGAAATAATGTCACACACCTACAACAAACTGATCTTCAAAAAAGCTGACCAATACAAGCAATGGGTAAGGGATTCCCTATTTGATAAATATTGCTGGGGTAACTGGATAGACTTATTCTAAAGATTGAAACTGGACCCATTCCTTATACAATATGCAATAATCAAATCAAGATGAATTAAAGACATAAATGTAAAACCTAAAATTATAAATACGCTGGAAGATAACCTTGGAAATACCATCCTGGACATAGGTCCTGGAAAAGATTTTATAACAAGCATCAAAAGTAATTGCATAATAAACAAAAATGGACAAATGTAACTGAATTAAACTAAAGAGCTTCTGCACAACAAAAGACACTATTAACAGGTTAAACAGACAATGTAGAGAACGGGAGAATATATTTGCAAACCATGCATCTGACAAAGGGCTAATAACCAGAATCTATAAGGAATTTAAACACATTTACATGCAAAAAACACAAACAACTACATTACAAATGGACAAAGGACATAAGTGAACACTTATCAAAAGAAGACATATATGCAGCCAACAGCCTATATATTAAAAACAAACAAACAAACAAACAAACAAAAAACTCAAGATGGGTAATCATTAGAGAAATGCAAATTAAAATCACAGTGTGATACCATCTCACACCGGTAAGTATGGCTATTAATAAAAAGTCAGAAAATAACAAATTCTGCTGAGATCATGAAGAAGAGAGAACACTTGTACCCTATTGGTGGAAATGTAAATTCATTCATCCACTGTGGAAAGCAGTGTGGTGATTTTTCAAAGAACTAAAAATGGAATTAACTTTAAACAGAGTAATCTCATTATTAGATATATACCCAAAGGAATATAAATCACTCCACCATAAAGACACATTTATGCATATGTTCATTGTAGAAGTATTCACAATAGCAAAGACATAGAATCAACTTAAATACCTCTAAACAGTAAACGGATAAGGAAAATGTGGTACATATGCACCATCGAATACTATGCAGTTTAAAAAGGAAGGGGATCATGTCCTTTGGATCAACATGGATGGAACTTGAGGCCCTTATCATAAGCAAACTAATGCAGGAAAAAAATCGAAATACTGCATTTTCTCACTTGTAATGGAGACTAATATTGAGTATACATGGGCACAAATTAGGAAACAACAGATTCTAGGGCCTACTTGAAGCTGGAGGATGAAAACAAGGTGACGATCAAAAAACTTCCTATGCTTATTACCTGCATAACAAAACAATCTGTACACCCGACCCCAATGATACACAATTTACCTATATAACACCTGCACATGTATCCCTGAACTTAAAATAAGAGTTTAAAAAAAGGAAATTAGTTAAGAAGTGAAGAGATGGGTAAACATGTTTTCACAAAATGAACTGAAACATTAGGCATTTTTGTAAAAACAAATAAAATAAAATTTATTTTTAATAAATGCCAGTTAATATCAAAGGGGACAGTTAGTTGATTAACTATATAAATATTCTGGTTTCAATTTTTTTTGCATTTGTAATGATAATTATGGGGGTATTATTAATTTTACAAAAAAATCAATATGTCTGAAAGCAAATACATTTTATCTTTCAATTATCTTTTTAAAGTCCAATCACAATCCCAAGGTAATTCACCTTCTGGCAAGTTTATAGATTTAAAGAAAATAACAGATGTGAAATGCCCTTGATCCTCTAATGTGGGCAACAGAAAGCATAGTTTCTGAAGACTCTGATCTCAGCCATGGAAGTCTTTTGCTTCACTTCCTGCCCAAGCATTCATTGTTTGAGTGGCATTAGTCCAGAAATAGTGCTTAATCATGATCAAAGCCAAGTTTTCTGTTCATTAATGTTTATGATGCAACGTTTCAAATATCCTCAGCGAATACTTATTTTATGTGTGTGTGTATATATATATATATAACTTTTTGAATGGGGGTGAGTACCTCAGAAGGAATTTGTATGACAACAGAAGTAGCACTTAAACCTTCATTAATCAGAAAAAGAGGCACCCTTTTCCTACAAATTTCACTTGCAGAACAGGAGTATTTAAGGAAGTGTGGCCAGGCCAATCTTTCTCACATTTCAGACCCACAATAGCATCCTCTAAGCCTTGCTGTGCTGGAACCAGCAACCACAGAGACTATTGGGTGTGTTAGAATTGCCATATATAGGCTGTATCATTCATGTGTATTTTCTTTGTTTTGATTTATTTCAAGCAGAGCATGGCCAGTTGCCTTTTGCCAAAATAACTGTTCATAATGTTTTCTCTTTCTATCACATGATGATGTGAACAAAAACATTATTTTCTTCTTTTTTTAGTGTTGTTTTCTACCAGAATGAATACAAAAAATCAAGAGATGGAATGGGCAATGGCTGTGTTCCACAAGGAAAGGAGCCAAGTAACTTGAATCCTTGATTTTGTTCCAGATGTCACAACTGTAGCTGCCATCTAAGAATGCCCCTAGATCTCTGGCAAGCAGACATAGAGACCTGAGATGTCAAGTTAGAGACACAAGTTCAGACTTAGTTTTTCTAGATGGTTCACCTGAGACTGACCTCAAGGGCTCATTCTGAGCATAGAACCAGGAAGATACCAGAAAAGCCCAAGTAAAAGATATAAAAAGGCCTTTAGCAGGCTATGGGGATAACAACAGCAGAAACCTTAGCTTTGGTAACAGCTTTTACATATTTATGTTAGGGATGAGAAATGATTAATTCAGTCTTTATCCTTATAATTCAGAAGCTACCAGGAAATAGATATCCATCATATTGCTGCACTAATGATTTATTGGGAGAACTTGGCCCTCTTCCTTATTTAATTTTTTTATCACTTTTCCCATGTTCCTAAACACAATGAGATAGATTATTTTCTCTTTTGAAAGGACGAAATAGGGAAATGTAGGAAACCCATTTTTGAGGTTTGTTATTGTTGTAAGCCCCATTTGAAGACAAATTTTACCTTCCAAGACTTCAAGTTGGGGTCAGTCTTATATAGGCAGCAGCTACATGCAAGGCCTGAGTGGAGAGGTTCAGAAAGATGATAACTTCAAAACACAGGCTTATACAATATTAGAGATGGATGATCCCACTAGATATTATTTTTTTTTGGTGTCCTACATATGGTTATTAAGTTTTTAGTTAGCTAAAAAGGGACATTGATACAACATAATATGATTTCTTAAAGACACATGCATAGCCAAGAGGTATATGAAAAAAATGTTCAACATTACTAATCATTAGGGAAATTCAGATCAAAACCACAATGAGGTATCATCTCACCTTAGCTACAATGCCAAAAAAGAACAAACAAAACAAAACAAAACAAAACAAAACAAAAAACTAACAAATCCTGGCAAGGACAGAAAGAATGTTTGTGGTAATATAAAGTAGTATAGCCACTATAAAAAAGCATATGGAGGTCCCTCAAAAATCTAAAAAATAGAATTACCATGTGACCCAGCAATTTCACCACTAGTTATATATCCAAAAGAAAGGAAATCAGTAAATTAAAGCTATATCTTGACTCCTATGTTTTTTTTACAGCACTATTTGCAATTGCCAAGATATAAAATGAACCTATGTGTCCATCAACAGATTAATGAATACAGAAAATGTGATATCTATAAAGAACGGAATATTATTAAGTCATAAAAAGTAGTAAAATTCTGGGCCTGGCGCGGTGGCTTACGCCTGTAATCCCAGCACTTTGGGAGGCCGAGGCGGGTGGATCGTGAGGTCAAGAGATCGAGACCATCCTGGTCAACATGGTGAAACCCCGTCTCTACTAAAAATACAAAAAATTAGCTGGGCATGGTGGCACGTGCCTGTAATCCCTGCTACTCAGGAGGCTGAGGCAGGAGAATTGCCTGAATCCAGGAGGCGGAGGTTGTGGTGAGCCGAGATCGCGCCATTGCACTCCAGCCTGGGTAACATGAGTGAAACTCCGTCTCAAAAAAAAAAAAATGTAGTAAAATTCTGTCATTTGCACAAACATGGATGGAACTTGGGTCATGAAGTAAAATAAGTGAAGTACAGAGAGATAAATCCTGCATATTCTCACTCATAAGTGGGAGCTAAAAAAGTGTATTTTGGGAAGGTAGAGAGCAGCATGGTGGTTACCAGAGTCTGAGAAGGGAAGTTGGGAGGGTCAAAAAAGTTCATTAAGGGCTATAAAAATATACTTAGATAGAATAATTTTCAATATTTGATAATACAGTAGGAAAATTATATTAGTCTACAGTAATTATTGTATATTCCAAAGTAGCTGGAAGAGAAAATATGAAACATTCCCAAAAGAAAGAAAAGGTAAATATTTGAGGTGATGAATATCTCAATTACCCTGATTTGATCATTACACATTGTATACAGGAATCAGAATAGCACATGTACTCCAAAAATATATACAACTATTATATGTCAAGTTTAAAAAATACATCAAAGAACTATATATTGTCATATTATTAATACCAAGTAAAATTAACACCATAAAATAGGAAAGGCAAACATTCTATATAAATTTTTAAGTTTAACTTGATAAAAGAGAAAATAATGCCATTCATCATCCTTATGTTTCTCATATATCTTTCCCTTTTTAAATAAAATTAGTAGACTTAATTTCAGAACAACACAGGCCCATGGGAAAATACAACCCCCATTTGTCTTTCTTTCTCTGTCTCTCTTCTTCATATGCAATATATGCCTATGTGTGCATGTGTGTGCATATATATGTGCATATACATATATGTATGTTTACATTTGTACTTATATACATTTATACATGCCCATGTAAAGAGAAAAAGTTTTTTATGGTTTAGGTATATAAACAGAATGTTGATTTGTAAGATATAATTAGTCTAGCCTTTCTATTGTTGAGACATTTATTTATGAAATCACATGGCCTGGGTGGGAAGCAATGTCTACATATTATAAATATGAATGAAAAACTAGACAAATGGTTGGAGGAAAGCAGGATTATATATTTTAAAAATGGAGTAGGGGGTACTATACAATTCTTTTTTCTCTGGTCTCTTTATGCCATGTTGGGTTTGACTGGCCTGAAGCTCTTGCACACATTTATGCTATTTATATTCTGATTTTCATAACAGATCTTATATTGTATAGAAACTTTGCAAAATATATTAAGGACTAAAAAAAACTTGCAAATTCTGTAGGTCCGAGGTGACACATTTAACAATATTGGTGTGCTTCTATTCTATCTTTTCTCAAATAAATATATTTGGCAAAATATTGTACATACTATATGTACTGTATTAGATATTTCTACTTTGTAAAAAGTAAACACATGCCCATTTAATTAATTATAATAATTAAATTATGTTAATTATATAATTTAAGAATGCATTCATTATAATTGGGAAATTTTCTATTTTTGAAAGATAAATTGATTATAATTTTTTGCTACTATAAATACTGCCATATTAGTTTGTTCCCCACTGCTATAAAGAAAAATCTGAAACTGGGTAAATTGTAAAGAAACAAGGTTTAATTGGTTTATGTTTCTTCTGGCTGTACAGGAAACATGGCTAGAAAGGGCACAGAAAACTTTTAACCATGGCAGAATAGGAAGCAAAATAATCTTACATGGCCCTTTCTCCAACATTGAGGATTACCATTCTACCTGAGATTTGGGTGGAGACATAAATTCAAACTATATTATTCTGCCATTGGTCCCTCCCAAACCTCATGCCCTTTTTACATTGCAAAATATAGTCATCACTTCTTAAGAGTCCTCCAAAGTCTTAACTCATTTCAGCATTAACCCAAAAGTCCACAGTCCAAAGTCTCATCTGAGACAAGGCAAGTCCCTTCTGCCTATAAGCCTGTAAATTAAAAAAAAAAAAAAGTTCATTATTTTCAAGATACCATGGGAGTACAGGAATTGGTTAAATACTCCCATTCCAAAAAGGAAAAGTCAGCTAAAAAACAGGGGCTATAGGCCCCATGCAAGTGAGAAACCCAGCAGGGCAGTCATTAAATTTTAAAGTCCCAAAATAATTTCCTTTGACTTCATGTTTCAAATCCAGGGCACACTGACTTAAGGGGCAGCCTCCCACAGCCTTGGACAGCTCCACTGCTGTGGTTTTGCAAGTCTCAGTTCCCATGGCTGCTCTCAATGGCTGGCATTGAGTGCCTTTGGCTTTTTCAGGTACCAGCACAAGCTGTTGGTGGATCCATTATTCTGGGGTCTGAAGAATGGTGGCATTGTTCTCACAGCTCTACTAGGGAGTGCCCCAGTGGGGACTCTGTGCAGGGGCTCCAACCCCACATTTCCCCTCTGCAATGCCCTAGTAGAGGTTCTCTGTAAGGGCTCTGCCCTTGAAGCAGACTTCTGCCTGGACATCCAGACATTTCCATTCATCCTCTGAAATCTAGGCAGAGGCTCTCAAGCCTCAACTCTTGTCTTCTGCACACACACAGGCTTAAGATCACATGAAAGCTGCTAAGGCTTATGACTGGCATCCTCTGGAACAGTGGCCTGAGACATATCTAGGGATTTTTTTAGCCATGCCTGGAGTGGAAGCAGCTGGGATGCAGGGAGCAGTGTCCCAAGGTTGCAGGGCAGCAGGGTCATACTGAATAATTTTGTGTTTAAAATTTGTTTTTATTTGGCATTATATTTGGCTAGAATCCTCAAAGCGAATTTACTCAATTGAGAAATATAAACATTGTATAGTTTCTTAGTAAATATTGCCAAATTGCCTTAAATGGTTTCAGCTTATTTTCACATTACTGTGTTCAAAGCACAGAAAAGGCTTGAGATGAGCAGATGAGCATTTTAGCATTTCCTAGCATTTCTATAACATGCCAGACTATTTGAATCTTTATGTTTATTTGGGTGATGAGAAACCTGATAATAAAGAAAGTTATCCAGATGCTTCTTTATATAAAGGAGACAATTATGATGAACAATTCTTATTGTTAAGTACTTTCCAGCATGCACAAAAGATAGTTCTCTACTCTATATGTTGGACAGTTGTATCTACTGGTAGAATTCTGTCACACTTCAATGACAGTTGTCTTCTTTCTTAACCTATGGAATTCCTTTTAATGCTGACATTAGAGATGTCTAGAAGATGTTCTGATTATTTACATACTCTGTGACTAAAAGGAAATGATAGTGATTTTAAAGATACCAAAACTGTACATCTTGATTAATGCTATACTTCAAAGAAGTTAATTGGGTGATTACACACTTAATTCTATTGCAATATCAATTTTCTGAACATTGGTAGAAATCTGGTATTTGAAGGGCCTTCAGGGGCATGTTAAACTTTATACTCTAATATTGAAGTATCTTTGCAAGTTATTTTTAATTCATCTATCCAACACTAAGTATTAGTCTCTATGGGGTAGATTATAACAGTAAAATAAACTACACCAAAATTTCGGTATTTTAAAGTAACAAGAAGATATTACAGAGTTTGTTATAGTCCTAGTCATCTTTTCAAGGCAGCAGACCCTTGTGAGTTAGCTCAGTGATGCAGGATGCTTCAATTCTGTGGTACCACCTCCTCAATAATAGAATCCTATGTTTACCTCCATGAAGAAAAAGAGAAGTAGAATTGTGCATCTGCTTGTAAATTCTTCTGCCTGCTGTTAATACTTTTTCCTTTTGCATCTTCACTGGTTTCACTTAAATTCAAAAACACAAATCCAGTCTTCCAATGTGTCCAAAATGAGAGGAGGACTAAAAGTGTTTGCAAAGTACTAATACTCTCTACCATGCCTTATCTCCAGCAACTTTCCTAAGAATACCATATGCAAGAATTTCTGTGTAGGCACTAATGGCATTTACAATATGATTTTTGATTTTGAAAGATTGTTATATGCATTGTAGAATGCTTTTATTTCTAATAGAACCAAAACTAATTTCACTCATTTCTAAACATCACAGTTGTACAACCATGGCTGAGTACCATTAATATAGTATATGATTACTCAAGCATACTATATGATTTTATTTCTGTATATCTTTGCCAGCATTTTAAAATCCTTGTTTCTTTATGCCTACCTATAAAAATTCTATCAATCCTTAATATTCTAACTTAAATGTTCTCCCTTATACTGTATTTATTTTTATCTTCAGCTAGAAATTACCTCTCCTTCTTCTGAATTAAAGTCAGTCTTTGTTTATACTTGTTTTACAGCACTTAATAATATACTAATAAGCACACACATTAAGTATGTTCTTATGTATTATGTATGTACAGCACTTATCATAAGTGATTATACAATGTATAGTAAGTTCTGTACATATATAATATATAAGTATATTCTTAAAATATGTGTGTCATTAAATTTTAAAATTTACAACAGAAAGTACCTCATTCTAGTGGTGCAAAGAAAATGTACATAGAATTAAAGTACTTGGCATGCTACGTTAGGTAGTTAGGAACTGATTAACAAGAAATCCAAATGTGGCTACCCTTGATCTTTCTCGTGATGAAATCTGTAACATAAGAGAGACTGGTGACTTATACTTGACCTACAATTGCAAAGATATGTCTAGAGGCCAGAAAATTTGTGTCCTTCAAATATCGTGTCTCTCTTCATTGCATTGTGATCAGTAATCAGACTAAATTCTTACGTTTTTATCCTCTTCTGTGTATTATTTTGGTAAACCACACCTGTCTGTATTAGTCTGTCTCACAATGCTAATGAAGACACACCAAAGACTGGGTAACTTATATATATAAAAGAAAGGTTTAATGGACTCACAGTTCCACATGACTGGGAAAGCATCACAATCATTGTGGAAGGAAGAGGAGGAGCAAAAACACATCTTACACCATGGAGGCAAGACATCATGTGCAGGAGAACTGCCTTCCATAAAACCATCAGATCCCCTTAGACTCATTCACCATCATGTAAAAAACCGACCCCCATGAAACCTACCCTCCCACCTGGTCCATCCCATGACATGTGGGGATTATGGGAGTTACAATTAAAGATGAGATTTGGGTGGGGACATAGCCAAACCATATCACTATCTATAGTAAAACATTATTCTGTCAGAGTACAATAACATGCATTAAATTACAGATTTAGGTTACATTCTAGTCCTGAGGAAACATGCTGGTCATCTTAATTATAGGAAACACACTATCTCCTAATAATTACAATTATATACTGTCCTTTATGGCAAATGACTAATTTCATTCACTGTATTTTTTCCTAATCTCTTCTCTGAGATTAATATTATCTCTAAGTTCTTGAGGCAATTAAAAGCTTCTTATCTAAGAAAATTTAACAAGGAGCACTTTGATTCTAGAAAACTAGGGCTTTCCAGTTATATGAAAGCAAAGTTTCTGTAAATATACCAAGTTAAAAATTTAGTCACAAAATATTTATTTGATATAAAAATAGAGTTCAAATAGGGAAAAATCACAATCTGAAAAACTTGTACTGTATGCCTAAACGTTTTTTTAAATTTTCACCCTCTGTAGCTGACCCTCAGCTCTCAGCATTTAAGTACTTGAATATAATAATTTGTTCCTTTCTAAGTCATATAATGACTATCAATTTTTAATATTTTATTTATTTTTTAATTATCTGTTTTGTTCTTTATACTTTGGCTTTTTTATCATTTATTTATTTTTGAGATAACCATTTCCTGCTTCTTTGTCTCTGTAATTCATCATGAACTACTTCCTTCATTGTATTTATTCATTAGTTGCTTTCTCTCTGGAACAGCATATTTTTAAAACATTTTCTTCTAAAACATTTCTTTTGAAAGGAGAGTTTTCATAATAATGAAAACTCTCTTTCTATTTCATAGTAAAAATTCTTATATTTTGCTTGCTTCAGATATTTCCAATTACCTTACCAGCTAGCTTTAAGAGCAAAATTCAAAAGCAAGGCTAATTAAAGGACTCACATCAGGCAGTCAGCGAGCTAAAATAGTAAAAATAAAGTTTCCCATTTTTTTAACTTTTATTTTAGGTTCAGGGGTATATGTGCGAATTTGTAATATAGGTAAACTCAAATCACAGCAGTTTATTGTACAGATTATTTCATCACCCATATATTAAACCTACTGCCCAATAGTTATTTTTTCTGCTCCTCTCTATCCTCCCACCCTTCACCCTCAGGCAGGCCCTAATGTTTGTTGTTCTCTCCTTGTGTCCATGTGCTCTCATCGTTTACTTACTACATATAAGTAAAAACAGGCAATATTTGGTTTACTGAGTCTGCATTATTTTGCAAAGGATAATGGCCTTGAATATGTGAATTGATGAACATGAAATGTTTTTCCATATGTTTGTGTCATTTCTGATATCTTTGATCAGTATTTTATAATTCTCACTGTAGAGATCTTTCACCTCCCTGGTAAGATGTATTACTAGATATTTTATTCTTTTTGTGTCAACTATGAATGGGATTGCATTTCTGATTTGGCTCTCAGCTTGGCTATTTTTGATATGTAGGACTGCTAGTAATTTTTGCATGTCAATATTGTATCCTGAAACTTTGTTGAAGTTGCCTATCTGTTCAAGTAGTGTTTGGGCAGGGACAATGGGGTTTTCTAGATATAGAAATATGTAATTGGCAAACTAATTGTTCTGGCTAGGACTTCAATACTATGTTGAATAGAAATGGTGACAGAGAATATCCTTGTCTTGTGTCACTTTTCAAGGGAAATGCTTCCAGCTTTTGCTCATTAAGTATGATGTTTCCTGTAGGTTTGTCATAAATAGCTCTTATTGAGTTATGTTCCTTCAATAACTAGTTTGGTGAGAGCTTTTACCATGAAGACATGTTGAATTTTATCAAAATATATTCCTGCATCTATTGAGATGGTTTTGTGGTTTTTATCTTTAGTTCTATTTATGTGATGACGTGTGTTTATTGATTTGCATATGTTGAACCACCCTTGTATCCCAAAGATAAAAACTACCTGATCATGATGGATTAGCATTTTTATGTGCTTCTGGATACAGTTTGCTAGTATTTAGTTGAGTTTTTTGCACTAATATTTATCAAGGATATTGGCCTAAAGTTTTCTTTTTCTGTTGTATGTCTTCCAGGTTTTGGTATCATGATGATGCTGGCCTTATAGATGAGTTGAAGAAGAGAATTTCTTCCTTATTTGTGGAATAGTTTCAGTAGGAATGAAACTAGCACTTTGTTCATCTGAGAGCATTTGGCTGTGAATTTGTCTGGTGCTGGGCTTTTTTTTGTTTTTTTTTGTTTTTTTTGGCTGGTAGGCTATTTATTACTGATACAATTGGAGCTCATTTTTGTTACATTCAGGGATTAAATATCTTGCTGGTTTAGTGTAGAGACTGTTTATGTGTTCAGGAATTTATTAATAATTTTTCTAGATTTTTCTAGCTTGTGTGTACAGCGGTGTTCATAGAAGTTACTGATGATCATTAGTATTTCTGTGTGTTCAATGATAATATGCACTTTGCCATTTCTAATTTTGTTTATTTCAATCCTCTGCCTTTCCTTCTTTATTAGTTTAGCTAGTAATCTACCTGTCTTATTATTTTTTTCAAAAAGCATCTCCTAGATTTATTGGTCTTTTTAATATTCCTTTGTGTCTCAATTTCTTCAGTTCAGCCCTGATTTTGGTTATTTCTTGTCTTCTGTTAGTTTTTGGTTTCTTTTCTCTTGCTTCTCTAGTTCTTTTAGATGTTATGTTAGGTTGTTTATTTGAGATATTTCATACTTTTTAAAATCAGGCATTTGTTGCTATAAATTTCTCTCTTAACACTGCCTTAGCTGTATCCCAGAGATTCTGGTATGTTATATTTTTGTTCTCATTAGTTTCAAATTATTTCTGGATTTCTGTCTTAGTTCCATTATTTACCCAAAAGTCGTTTTGAAGCATGTTGCTTAATTTTCATGTAATTATCCAGTTTTGAGTCTTGAATTTTACTCTTATTGCACCATAGTTTGAGAGTGAGATTGGTATACTGTCAGTTCTTTTATACTTTCTGAGGATTGTTTTAAGTCTGATTATTTGGGTGATTCTAGAGTATGTTCTATGTGGCAATGAAAATAATGTGTATTGTGCTGTTTTTGGATGGGGAGCTCTGTAAATGTCTATCAGGTTCATTTGGTCCAGTGTGAAAGTCTTAAATATTTTTTTTTTAATTTTCTGCCTCAGTAATCTGTCTGATATTGTCAGTGGGCTGTTAATGTCTCCCACTATTATTATGTGGGAATCTATGTCTCTTAGAAGATCTCTAAGAACTTGCTTTATGAATCTGGATGCACCTGTGTTGGGTGCATATATATTTAGGATAGTTATGTCTTTTTGTTTAGGTGAATGCTTTATGTTATTTAACACCCGTCTTTGCTTTTTTTATTACCTTTATTGGTTTAATGTCTATTTTGTATGAAATTAGGACTGCAACCCCTTCTTTCTTATGTTTTTAATTTTCTTGTTAGATTTTTCTTCATCTATTTATTTTAGTCTACAGGTGTCATTGCATTTAAAATAGGTCTCTTAAAGGCAGCATAACCTTGTGTCTTGGTTCTTTATCTACCTTGTCACTCTGCCATTTAATTGGGGCCATCAGCCTATTTATATTCAAGAATAGTATTCACATGTGTGGGTTTGACCTTGTCATTTTTTGTTATCTGGCTCTTATGCCGATAAGAGTGTTGTTTACTTGATTTATAGTGTCACTGCCCTGTGTACTTAAATGTGTTTCTGTAGTGTCTGGTAATGACATTGTCATTCCATATTTAGTGCTTCTTTCAGGAGCTCATGTAAGGCAGCTATGGTGGTAACAAATTTCTTCAACATCTGTTTTGAAAAGGATCTAATTTTTCTTTCATTTATGAAGCTTCATTTGGTCAGATATGAAAATATTGGTTAGGGTTTACTTTAAGAAGGTCGAATATAGACCCACAATATCTAATGGCTTGTAGGGTTTCCTCTGAAAGGCCCACTGTTAGTCTGATGGGATTCCCTTTGTAGGCGACCTGTCGTTTCTCTCCAAATGCTTTAAACATATATATATTTTTTTCATTTCTGCCTTAGAGACTCTGATGATTATGTTTTTTGGGGGACGATCTTCTTGTGAAATATTTTGTGGGGTTTCTTAGCATCTTGTATATTTGAATGCTTGTCTTTCTTGCTAGATTGGGGAAGTTCTCATGGATTATATACTAAAATATGTTTTCCAAACTCCTTTCATTCTACCAATCGTTTTCAGAGATACCAATAAGTCATAGATTGAGTCTCTTTGCATTAGTCTAAATTTCATGGTGGTTTCTTTATTTCCTTCATTAAAAAAATTTTTTTGTCTAACTATATTATTTCAGAAAGTCAGTCTTCTAGTTCTGAGATTCTTTCCTCAACTCCATCAGTTCTGATATTAATACTGCCAATTGCATTATGAAATTCTTGTAGTATGTTTTTCAACTCTGTCATGTGTGTTATGTTCTTTTCTATACTCACTATGTTTGTTTTTTTTTTTTTTTTTTTTTTTTTTTCTGTTAGCTCCTGTATTTTATTATTGTGACTCTTGGCTTTCTTAGATTGGGATTCTCTGTTCTCCTGGAACTTGGTGGCTTTTGTTCCTGTCTGTATTCTGAATTTTATTTCTGTCATTTCACCTACCTCAGCCTGGTTAAGAACACTTGCTGGAGAACTAGTACAGTTGTCTGTAGCAAATAAGACCTTTGGCTTTTTGACTTGTCAGAGTTCTTGTGCTGGTACTTTCTCATCTTTATTGGTTGATATTCCTTATATCATTTTTGATGCTGTCCTTTCAATGTTTTTTATCTTTCATCTTATTTGATAGCATCGAATAATCTTGGGGATTTGATTGTTGTATATGGTGGGTTAAGTTTACTGGATTCATTTCTGGAAAATTTTTTGGGTCCAAGACTCAGTTTAGGACTCCTGAAATGCATATTCTAACTCTGGTGAACTGGTGTTGGGCTTCTACTTTTTTTGTGGCTCCTTGAGTTTAGAAATCAGTTGTACTAGAAGGTCAAAAGCGCTCACAAACCTCTGCTCAAAACATTCTGATGGGCAGTGTCAGCCAAAGCAATTCATAAGGTGGTGGCAGAAGAATTCATTCTTGTTTGCACATTCCAGTAGCAGCTGCAGCTGCAGCATGGTGAGTTGCACATTTTTTGGCTGTGTCACAGTGCTAGTGGATGCCAGGTTGCCAGCCTCCATGCAGGCATTCACCACACCCACTGGTGTTGGCACTTCAGCTTCCATGCGTGCAGGTGCTTACAGCATTGGATGGCATTTGAAGCATGGCTCAGAGGACAGGAGAACCACACCAGTGACTATGTGCAAGTTCATGCCAGTGGTGGTGTTTGCACCCTCCGTTCATGTTCCCACATGCAGGAGTGGCTGCTCAGTGCTGGGGTGGGTCTCCTTTTCTCCATGCCTGGTTTTGCACTATAGGTAGTTTTGACACATGGGTGGGGCACTGATAGGGATGGATCTGGTGGGTTCTCTGTCTACCTGTGCTCCAACAACAATTTTGGTGTAGCGGTGTGAGGGGGCAGGGTTGCAGGGTTCATTCCTGCTGGCATTAGTGGAACAACAGTGTGCCTACACACACACACACATGTGCTGGCAGGGGAGAAAAAGCAAAATCTTCTCATGCACAAATGCATTAGCAAAATTATGTGGGGACTGGGCACGTGTGAGTGTGTGCAGGCAAAGCAGGATGTGGGACCTGAAGTGGGGGGAGGTTGCAAGTAGGCTTGTGCATGTCCACTGGGGGTACGCTTTAGGATAATTCTAGCAGTAAGGTATGATCTGCCAGTGCAGGAGATCTGCCAGTGCAGAAGCTTCTGGAGCTACCTGTGGGCTGCACTGCAAGCAGGTACAGCCTGGCTAGGGCCCCTGGAGATGCCAGCAGTCCAAGGGATGCTCAGGTTAGACCAACTCTTTCTCATAGGCAAGATCACCCTGCAAAGTTTAGGTCCAACAATTCCCCTTAAGGCTAAAGTCTCATGGAAATGAGTCAATCTCAGGGAAATGGTGGCCCTGGGCATGCTTCACTACAAATGCTCCTGTACCAAACCCTCTGGGCTCTGCTTTGGCTGGAGTTCTGCCTCTGCTACTAATCTGAGCAACTCTCCCTGCCAATTCAGTTGTCCATGGTGGTCATGTGGTCTGCTTTTGTCAGGATTCCAAAGGCCAGTGCTAAAAGTTGGTTTCTCCTTGCCTATTCAACTTATCCCTTTCTCAGGAGGCACTGGGGGACAAGAATTAGTGTGCAGCAGTTCCGTATGCAGTAGTCCTAGCTTTCTCCCTCTCAAGCCCAGCTTCTGCGTCGTCCCCGCATCTGCTCTCAATGCCTTCCCTCTAAAGATCTACTTATAGTACATCAGTCTTCCCATTGCCCTGTCCCTTGGTGGTAGGCGCTCCTCCTGGCTGTGTCTAGTCAGCCATTTTCTCCCCACTTCTAAGTAAACTATTTAACTAAGCAAGTATGTGTCAAACATAAGCAGGTTTCTTCATAAATGTAAGTGCTAAATAAGCACTTGTATACAGAGATTTGGGATAAACTATACAGATGGATTTGAAATAGGAAAGAAAAATGAAGCTTAGCTATTAGTGTAAGGGTGGAATAAAGTTACTGAGCTGCCAGATGAAAGCAAGATGAAATACAGAAAAGTTTTTTTTTTTTTTTTCATCTCCTGCGACAGGGAAGGTTTTCTTTTTTTTTCCCCCCATTTATTTATTTTATTGCATTTTAGGTTTTGGGGTACATGTGAAGAACATGTAAAATTGTTGCATAGGAACACACGTGGCAGTGTGATTTGCTGCCTTCCTCCCCATCACCTACATATGGCATTTCTCCCCTTGCTATCTCTCCCCAGCTTCCCACCCCCCACCGTCCCTCCCCTATTTCCCCCCAACTGACCCCAGTGTGTAGTGCTCCCCTCCCTGTGTCCATGTGTTCTCATTGTTCAACACCCGCATATGAGTGAGAACATGCAGTGTTTGATCTTCTGCTCTTCTGTCAGTTTGCTGAGAATGATGGTTTCCAGGTTCATCCATGTCCCTACAAAGGACCCAAATTCATCGTTTTTGATGGCTGCATAATATTCCATGGTGTAAATGTGCCACATTTTCCCTGTCCAGTCTATCGTAGATGGGCATTTGGGTTGGTTCCAGGTCTTTGCTATTGTAAACAGTGCTGCAATGAACATTTGTGTGCATGTGTCCTTATAGTAGAACTATTTGTAATCCTTTGGATATATACCCAGTAATGGGATTGCTGGGTCAAATGGAATTTCTATTTCTAGGTCCTTGAGGAATCGCCACACTGTCTTCCACAATGGTTGAACTAATTTACACTCCCACCAACAGTGTAAAAGTGTTCCCATTTCTCCACATCCTCTCCAGCATCTGTTGTCTCCAGATTTTTTAATGATCGCCATTCTAACTGGCGTGAGATGGTATCTCAATGTAGTTTTGATTTGCATTTCTCTGATGACCAGTGATGATGAGCATTTTTTCATATGTTTGTTGGCCTGACGTATGTCTTCTTTTGTAAAGTGTCTGTTCATATCCTTTGCCCACTTTTGAATGGGCTTGTTAGTTTTTTTCTTGTAAATCTGTTTTAGTTCTTTGTAAATTCTGGATATCAGCCCTTTGTCAGATGGGTAAACTGCAAAAATTTTTTCCCAATCTGTTGGTTGCCGATTCACTCCAATGATTGTTTCTTTTGCTGTGCAGAAGCTGTGGAGTTTGATTAGGTCCCATTTGTCTTTTTTGGCTTTTGTTGTCAATGCTTTTGGTGTTTTGGTCACGAAGTCCTTGCCTACACCTACGTCCTGAATGGTTTTGCCTAGATTTT
>NW_022437015.1:9025901-9068927 GCF_009761245.1 Sapajus apella
GAAGTCCTTGCCTACACCTACGTCCTGAATGGTTTTGCCTAGATTTTCTTCTAGGGTTTTTATGGTGTTAGGTCTTATGTTTAAGTCTTTAATCCATCTGGAGTTAATTTTAGTGTAAGGTGTCAGGAAGGGGTCCAGTTTCTGCTTTCTGCACATGGCTAGCCAGCTTTCCCAACACCATTTATTGAACAGGGAATCCTTTCCCCATTGCTTGTTTTTGTCTGGTTTGTCAAAGATCAGATGGTTGTAGATATGTTGTGTTGCCTCCAAGACCTCTGTTCTGTTCCATTGGTCTATATCTCTGTTTTGGTACCAGTACCATGCTGTTTTGATTACTGTAGCCTTGTAGTATAGTTTGAAGTCTGGTAGTGTGATGCCCCCCGCTTTGTTCTTCTTGCTTAGAATTGACTTGGCTAAGCGAGCTCTCTTTTGGTTCCATATGAAGGTTTAGGTGGTTTTTTCCAGTTCTGCGAAGAAGGTCATTGGTAGCTTGATGGGGATAGCATTGAATCTGTAAGTTACTTTGGGCAGTATGGCCATTTTCACGATATTGATTCTTCCTAACCATGAACATGGAATGTTTCTCCATCTGTCTATGTCCTCTCTTATTTCGTTGAGCAGTAGCTTGTAGTTCTCCTTGAAGAGGTCCTTTACATTCCTTGTTAGTTGTATTCCTAGATATTTTATTCTCTTTGTGGCAATTGTTAATGGAAGTTTGTTCTTGATTTGGCTCTCTTTAAGTGTGTTATTGGTGTATAGGAATGCATGTGATTTTTGCACATTGATTTTGTATCCTGAGACTTTGCTGAACTTGCTTATCAGTTTCAGGAGGTTTGGGGCTGAGACGATGGGGTCTTCTAGATATACAATCATGTCATCTGCAAATAGAGACAATTTGACTTCCTCCTTTCCTATTTGAATGCCTTTTATTTCTTTTTCTTGCCTGATTGTTCTGGCTAGAACTTCTAATACTATATTGAATAGCAGTGGTGAGAGCGGGCATCCTTGTCTGGTGCCACATTTCAAGGGGAATACTTCCAGTTTTTGCCCATTCAGTATGATATTGGCTGTTGGTTTATCATAAATAGCTTTTATTATTTTGAAATACGTTCCATCGATACCTAGCTTATTGAGGGTTTTTAGCATAAAGGGCTGTTGAATTTTGTCAAAGGCCTTCTCTGCATCAACTGAGATAATCATGTGATTTTTGTCTTTGGTTCTGTTTATGTGGTGAATTACGTTTATAGACTTGCGTATGTTGAACCAGCCTTGCATCCCCGGGATGAAGCCTACTTGATCATGGTGGATAAGCTTTTTGATGTGCTGTTGCAATCGGCTTGTCAGTATTTTATTGAAGATTTTTGCATCTAAGTTCATCATGGATATTGGCCTGAAGTTTTCTTTTCTTGCTGACTCTCTGCCGGGTTTTGGAATCAGGATGATGTTGGTGTCCTAAAATGATTTGGGAAGAATTCCCTCTTTTTGTATTGTTTGGAATAGTTTCAGAAGAAATGGTACCAGCTGCTTTTTGTATGTCTGGTAGAATTCAGCTGTGAACCCATCTGGACCTGGGCTTTTTTTGGGTGCTAAGCTCTTAATTGCTGCCTCAACCTCAGACCTTGTTATGGGTCTGTTCAAGGTTTCAGCTTCTTCCTGGTTTAGGCTTGGCAGGAGGCAAGTGTCCAGGAATTTATACATTTCTTCCAGGTTTATTAGTTTGTGTGCATAGAGTTGTTTGTAATAATCTCTGATGATGGTTTGCATTTCTGTGGAATCTGTGGTGATATCCCCTTTATCGTTTTTTATTGCATCAATTTGGTTATTCTCTCTTTTCTTTTTTATTAATCTAGCTAGTGGTCTGTCTATTTTGTTGATCTTTTCAAAAAACCAGCTCCTGGATTTATTGATTTTTTGAAGGTTTTTTGTGTCTCTATCTCCTTCAGTTCTGCTCTGATCTTAGCTATTTCTTGTCTTCTGCTAGACTTTGAGTTTTTTTGATCTTGCTCCTCTAGCTCTTTCAGTTTTGATGATAGGGTGTCAATTTTAGGTCTCTCCTTTCTTCTCATGTGGGCACTCATTGCTATATATTTTCCTCTAGAGACTGCTTTAAATGTGTCCCAGAGATTCTGGTATGTTGTGTCTTCGTTCTCGTTGGTTTCAAAGAACATCTTTATTTCTGCCTTCATTTCATTGTTTATCCAGTCAACATTCAAAAGCAAGTTGTTCAGTTTCTATGAAGCTGTGCGGTTCTGAGTTAGTTTTTGAATTCTGAGTTCTAACTTGATTGCACTGTGGTCTGAGAGACTGTTTGTTACGAGTTCCGTTCTTTTGCATTTGCTGAGGAGTGATTTACTCCCAATTATGTGGTCAATTTTAGAGTAGGTGTGATGTGGTGTTGAGAAGAATGTATATTCTGTGGATTTGGGGTGGAGAGTTCTGTAAATGTCTATTAGGTTTGCTTGGTCCAGGTCTGAGTTCAAGTCCTGGATATCCTTGTTAATTTTCTGTCTGCTTGATCTGTCTAATGTTGACAATGGGGTGTTAAAGTCTCCCACTATTATTGTGTGGGAGTCTAAGTCTCTCTGTAAGTCATTAAGAACTTGCCTTATGTATCTGGGTGCTCCTGTATTGGGTGTGTATATATGTAGGATCGTTAGCTCTTCTTGTTGCATTGATCCTTTTACCATTATGTAATGTCCCTCTTTGTTTCTTATGATCTTTTTTGCTTTAAAGTCTAATTTATCAGAGATGAGAATTGCAACTCCTGCTTTTTTTTGCTCTCCATTTGCTTGGTAAATCTTCCTCCATCCCTTTATTTTGAGCCTTTGTGTATGCTTGCATGTGAGATGGGTTTCCTGGATACAGCACACCGATGGGTTTTGTCTTTTTATCCAATTTGCCAGTCTGTGTCTTTTGATTGGGGCATTTAGTTCATTTACATTTAGGGTAAATATTGTTATGTGTGAATTTGATACTGCCATTTTGGTGCTAGCTGGCTGTTTTGCCCTTTAGTTGAGCTGGTACTTGTTGTTCCTTTATAAGTGTAGAGCCTCTTTCAGGAGCTCTTGTAGAGCTGGCCTGGTGGTGACGAAATCTCTGAGTACTTGCATGTTCCCAAAGGATTTTATTTTTCCTTCACTTATGAAGCTTAGTTTGGCTGGATAGGAGATTCTGGGTTGAAAGTTCTTTTCTTTAAGGATGTTGAATATTGGCCCCCATTCTCTTCTGGCTTGTAGGGTTTCTGCTGAGAGATCTGCTGTGAGTCTGACGGGCTTCCCTTTATGGGTAACCCGACCTTACTCTCTGGGTGCCCTTAGTATTTTCTCCTTCATTTCGACCCTGGTGAATCTGACGATTATGTGCCTTGGGGTTGCTCTTCTTGACGAATATCTTTGTGGTGTTCTCTGTATTTCCTGGACTTGAATGTTTGCCTGCCTTGCTAGGTTGGGGAAGTTTTCCTGGATTATATCCTGAAGAGTATTTTCCAGCTTGGATTCATTCTCCTCCTCGCATTCGGGTATGCCTATCAAATGTAGATTAGGTCTTTTCACATAGTCCCACATTTCTTGGAGACTTTGTTCATTCCTTTTTACCCTTTTTTCTCCAGTCTTGCCTTCCCGTTTTAGTTCATTGAGTTGATCTTCGACCTCTGATATCCTTTCTTCTGCTTGGTCCATTCGGCTGTTGATACTTGTGCATGCTTCACGAAGTTCTCGTGTTGTGTTTTTCAGCTCCATCAATTCACTTATATTCCTTTCTATTTTGTCCATTCTCATTAGCATTTCGTCAAATCTTTCTTCAAGGTTCTTAGTTTCTTTGCATTTGGTTAGAACATGTTCTTAAAGTTCACAGAAGTTTCTTACTACCCACCTTCTGAAGTCTGATTCTGTCATTTCATCACACTTGTTCTCCATCCAACCTTTTTCCCTTGCTGGTGAGGAGTTGTGATCCCTTGTAGGAGGAGAGGTGTTCTGGTTTTGGGTGGTTTCATCCTTTTTGCGCTGGTTTCTTCCCATCTTTAAGGATTTATCCACCTGTCGACTTTGTAGTTGCTGGCTTTCAGATTGGGTCTCAAATCTTTCAGATTGACGTTCTGTTTGTTGATGATGAGGTTATTTCTGTTTCTTGGTTTTCCTTCTGACAGTCTGGCCCCTTTGCTGTAGGTCTGCTGAGGTTCACTCCAGGCCCTGCTTGCCTGGGGTTCACCTGCAGCAGCTGCTGAACAGCAAGGGTTGTTACCAGTTTTCTTCTTCTGCTATCTTTGTCCCAGACGGATACCCGCCTAGTGTCAATCTGATCTATCTTTTATGAGGTGTCTTTTTGTATATACAGGGGTCAGGGAGCTGCTTGAGGAGACGGTCTCTTCTTTATGGGAGCTGAAATGGTGAGCTGCGAACTCTGTTGTTGTTCATTCAGAGCTGCTGGGCAGGTAATTTTAGGTCTGCTGCAGCAGAACTCATAAACTGCTTTTTGTTCCCAGGTGCTCTGTCCCAGGGATTTAGGGCTTTATTTATGAGTTTCCGTTATGCTGCCGCCTTCTTTTTTTTTTTTCCTTCAAACCTGCCCAGCCCAGCAAGGAGGCAGCCTAGTCACTGTCGGCCTATAGCAGCTTTGCTGAGCTGCTGTGGGCTCCACCCCGCTGCCGAGTGAACTTCCCTGCAGTCCTGTTTATATGGGTGTAGTTAGAACTGCTTTGGCGATGGTGGCCCGCCTCTGTTGGGGCAGAGTCTCTGCTGTGGCGGGTTGCCTTGGCAACGGCGGGCTGCCTCAGCAATGGCGGGTTGCCTTGGCAATGACGGGCTGCCTAGGTAATGGCGGACGCCCCTCTCCCACAGAGCTGGACAGACCCGGGTTCAGCTGTGCTTGCTGTGAAAGTCTCAGTCCAGAGTTTCTGGTTGCTGTTCTTTTGTGGGGGTGGGGCCAGCCGAGCCTGATCGCCTGGCTCCCTGCCTCAGAGCCTTTTTTAAGTTGGTGTTCCAGTCGCCTGTTGAAGAGGCGCCGAGGTCTGTTTGTTTTCCCCTGCGGCCACTCACTGCACTGGCTTAAACAGCGGCACTGAGGTTTGTGGCGCTTTTTTTTTTTTTTTTTGCCCTGGAATCTACTGTCCTGGTTCTCTGCTCAGTCCCCTTTTTGAGCCGGTGTACGGGCGACTTCCCGTGGCTCCAATCGCCAGCCAAAAGGGCCCCCGGACCGGTGTATTTTGTTCGGAGAACCGCGGCTCCGGGGCGCCGACAAAGCAGCTGCACGGGGCAAAGCAGCGGTGCCGGCCGGCACAGCCGCGCTGGCCGAAACAGCTGCGCTGGCGACCGTGGGGCACCTCCGCCCGGGAATTTCCTAGTCTGTGGGCAATAAAAACACGGCGTCCACTCACCCTCTGCGCTTTCACTGGGAGTTGCAATCCTGAGCTGTTCCTAAACGGCCATCTTGGATCGTCCCCCAAAGGGAAGGTTTTCAAATGCTCCCTGCGCGCTCCTGTGCCATCCCAGAAATGTTAATTAATATATTTGAGCTTGGATTAGACATATATATTCTCCTATCCGAAAAAATTGAATCAACAAATAATTCCAAAATACTACTCAAATTCACATAAACTAATTCAATATCATACTTGACTCAGATCTGTAAGAACAATAAAAGGGATTTCCAAATAGGCACACAACTTAAAGTTTTCTAAGTAACTAATTTTTGACTCGAATTCTAGAGCTTCAGATTTTCCCCAAGTGTTAGGATTGAGAATCATATGCTAAATAAAATGTATAATTGGCCTCTTCTTATTTATGTCCTTGTACTGATTAATCAGGTCTTATTTGCTCCTACATTTATGAGATATACATCTGCATCAGATATATTCCTCATTTAAAACATCTTTGATATTTGTTGCTATCTTTATCATTCAATCTGTTATAATTATTTTCTTCCCAATTTTGTTTGCAGGTCCTGAATTACTGTGTTGTTTGTTCATGAACATGAACAAAATGAAATCAGGATTGAAGATTATTTACTTTTTATTTTTTAAAATTTATTTAATTTGTTTTGTTTTTATTTTATTATTATTTTTTTTGAGACAGAGTCTCATTCTCCTGCCCAGGTTAGAGTGCAGTGGCATGATCTCAGATCACTTCAACCTCTGTCTCTTGGGTTCAAGTGATTCTCCTGCCTCAGCCTCCTGAGAAGCTAGGGTTACAGGTGTGCACCACCTTGCCTGGCTAATTTTTGTATTTTTAGTAGAAATGGGATTTCACTATGTTGACCAGACTGGTCTTGAACTCCCGACCTCAGGTGCTCCACCTGCCTTAGCCTCCCAAAGTGCTGGGATTAAAGGCATGACCCACCACTCCCAGCTCTATTTATTTTTTAGAAATCAACATTTATAGAAAGCTCAACGAAGTGTGTACTCTTGTTTTAGAACTATTGTTCAAGTTTCGGGGAAAGCATATGTAGTTTTGTTATATAAATAAATTATATATAAATATTTTCATTACCAGATAGTAAACATAGTACCTGATAAATTGTTTTTTAACCCTCTCCCTCCTTCCACCATCCACCCTCAAATAGGTCTGACTGTGTTGCTTCCTTCTTTGTGTCCATATGTATTTGATGTTTGGCTCCCACTTGTAAGTAAGAAAATGCAGCATTTTATTTTTGTTTCTTTGTTAGTTTGCTTAGGACAATGGCCTCCAGATCCAGTAAGGTTTCTGGAAAGGGCATGCATTTGTTCTTTTTTATGGCTGCATAGTATTTCATGGTGTATGTGCACCACTTTTTCTTTACCCAGTCTACCACTGATGCACATTTGGGTTGATTTTATGTTTTTGTTTTGTTTTGTTTTGTTTTGTTTTTTATTGTGACTAGTGATGTGATGAATATACAAATGTATGTGTCTTTATGGTAGAATGATTTGCATTTTTTTGATGTACATACTCAACAGCAGAATTGCTGGGTCAAATTGTAGTCCTGTATTAAGTTTTAAAATAAATCACCACATTACTTTCTGATGTGGCTGAACTAATTTTTCTTTGTGCCATCAGTTTATAAGTATTCTTTCTCCACAACCCTTGTCAGCATCTGTTATTTTTGACTTTTTAACAATAGCCATTCTGACTAGTGTGAAGTGGTATTTCATCATCATGATTTTTACTGACATGTCTCTATTTGTAAAGTTAAATATTTTTATAAGGTTGTTGACTGCATGTATGTCTTCTTTTGAAAAAAATGTCTGTTGTTACTGTTATTTTACTACTTTGTAATATGGTTGTTTGTTTTTCACATGTAAATTTAAGTTCCTTATAGATTTTTGGATATTAGACCTTTTTCAGACGCATAGTTTTCAAATATTTTCCCTACTGTTAGGTTGTCTGTTTACTCTGTTGATAGTTTCTTTTGTTGTGCAGAAGCTTTTTACTTTAATCAGGTCTCATTTGTCTATTTTTGATTTTGTTGTAATTACTGTTGGTGTCTTTGTTATGAAATATTTACCCAGTCTTATGTCCAGAATAATATTTCCTAGGTTATGTTTCGGGATTTTTGTGCTTTTAAGTTTTACAGGTAAATGTTTTAAGCCACCTTGAGTTAACAATTGTATATTATGTCAGAGAGGTGTCCAGTTTTCATCTTCTGCATAAGAGTAGCCAGTTATCCAAGTACCATTTATTAAATAAATAATTTTTCCCATTGCTTGTTTTTGTCTACTTTGTGGAATATTACATAGCTATAGGTGTGTGGCTTTACTTTTTGGCTTTCTATTCTGTTCCATTTGTCTATGTGTCTGCTTTTGTACCAGTACCATGCTGTCTTGGCAACTGTAGCCTTTCAGTGTAGTTTAATGTCAGGTAATGAGATGACTTGAGCTCTGTTCTTTTGCTTAAAATTGCCTTGGCCCTTTTGGCTCTATTTTTGTTCCCTATGAGTTTTAAAATATTTCTTTAAATTCTATTCAGAATGTCACTGGTAGTTTGGTAAGAATAGCATGCAATATATAAGTGGTTTTAGGCAGTATGTCCATTTTAACAATGTTTATTCTTCCTATCAAGGAGTATGAAATATTTTTCCATTTGTTTATATTTGATTTTTTTAAGCAGTGTTTTGTAATTCATTTTGTAGATATCTTTTACCTTCCAGGTTAACTTTATTTCTAATATTTTTATTCTTTTTGTGGTTATTGTAAATTGAATTGTCTTCTTCATTTGGCTCTCCGCTTGGATGTTGTTGGCATATAAAAATATTCTCACCTTGCTACTGGAATTGGCCCAGGATGACAACTGAAGAATGGAGTCAGTTTTATCAAAATATAAAAGCCAGATTACTACTTTCACTGACTACCTGTAAGAATATTTAGATACAGATGAGTTGGTATGGATCTGAGAAAAGTAGCATCTTATTAAAACAGAAAAATCTAAGCTGTTGTGGATATAAGTGCTTGTCTATGGTTTACATAAAAAAGGAAATTTTAACCAATTGGAGTAATGGACCTTTCAACAGATGCTGGCTGTGGATGTATACTACCTATATACACTTGGGAAGGTACTGGATCCGGGAGAAAGAAAAAGAGCAACCAAAAAAAAAAAAACAAACAATGTAGCCTACAGTGCTTCTTAGAGAGGAAATGTTGTTACTACACTATCCATCAAATGGCACAAATGAGTGTAGTGTAGGAGAAGGAAAATCAATTGCAGAATGGTTTGGACCAAATACAGTTGCCCAGGACTTAACTTGCTTTATTTGATGAATAGAATTCCTTGGCTGCTTATGTTTCAACTGATGACACAGTGGTCATTGAAGATATCAAAAAATGTGCTGTATCCTTCCCTTGAGTGCTGACGCAGACAGTGATAGGCCTCCCAATTCTCTGACTGCTTCAAACTAGAGTAAGGGCACCTCTACCAACTGCCTAGCCTGGAAATCCCTGAAGTTAATTGTACCCTTTCACCTGGGCATAAACCAAAACAACCCTGTTTATGTTGATGAGTGTTTTAAGATGCCACAGTCTTTAGGGGCATCAGGAGAAAAACCAAATAACACCTACTATTTTATAGAATTCATGACTGTTTAGCTTATTTTCTTGGACGGTCACACAACCCAGGCCTTTCTCAACACTGAAGAGAGTGAATGGTTGATAATCAGACTTTTCATTGCCTGCTGTTCCCACAGCAAATGAACGTCCTGAGCCTGGATCCTCCAGTTGCATTGGGATTTTTCTGCAAATAAGAAAAAGACTTTAATAATTGGCATAGCCTTGCTCAGAAGGAATTTCTAAAGGAGAATTTTAGGATGTTTGAATTAATTCAGAAACATCCATTGCACTGGCCTCCCCTTCAGCCAAGCTGGAACTAACAACCACTGGGGCAGAATTCATTTACTCTACTGAACAACTGGAGGAATTTGGTCTGAAGGAAGATTTTGAGATTCTGAATGTGTGGAATCCTGGGAAATAATCCTTGTCTTGGAGGACTGTCTTCCATCTGGAACCATAAAAACATGAACTTATTACATAAAACTTTTCTAGTCAGCAAGTGCCTGATATGCCAATAGCATACAAACTCGATAGCAATTATGATTGCATACAAACTTGATAGCAATCATGACTGAGCCAACCACTGTTTCTCAGAAGAAAACAAAACAAATGAAAGTAACCTTTTCCCAGAAAGAAATAGAACAACCATGGAGCTTAGGAGCAGGGAGATGAGGAGTTCATTGCTTCATGGCTTGTCTTACTTGGCTACAGCAAGTCTTCAGCTGCTGCAATGATGAGATGGACATATTGAAGACAGACAGCACCTCTCACCTTGTTTCAAGCACAAGCAAATGAGAGATAGTTAAGCTGCTTTTTCACCATTTCAGGTGTGACCTCTTTGGGAGTGAATATGCAGAAGCAATCTGTTCTCTTTCTCAAATAATAAAGTGACTAAATCAGGGAAGAAATCATTCTTGTTAAATAATTTGAATGTGTAATTTAAGAAATTGTAATTTATATCAAACGTTTTGTCAAAGAAACAATGACAAATATATACTCTTGATCTCCTTCGTATTTGGGAAAATCTTACTATTTAGTAGGTCACTGTCCCCATTCTTACTGATGCTTTTGTCAGATGTCACTCTGTCCTTGAATCGAATCATGATCACTTAAATCAGGCACCAGAAATCTTTTTTTGTAAAGAATCAGACTAAATACGTTGGGCTTTGCAGGTTATGCAGCCTCTGTCGCATCTACTTAAATTTGCTGTTGACATGAAAAAGCAACCATAGAAAATATGCACACAAATGAGCATGGCTGTAATTGAAGTAAATATTATCAACAGCCCTTTATCCTAAAAACTCTCAATAAACTTGGCATTGAAGGAGTGTACCTCAAAACAATAAAAGCTATTTATGACAAATGCACAGCTAATATCATACAGAATGGGCAAAAACTGGAAGCATTTCCTTTGAAATCTGACAATAGAAAAGGATGCCCTCTATCACCACTCTTATTTAATATAGCACTGGAAGTTCTAGCCAGAGCATTCAGGAAAGAAAAAGAAAAAAAGTTTATTCAATTAGGAAAGGAGGAAGTCAAATTGTGTTCATTTGCAGACGCCATGATTGTATATTTAGAAGACCCCATCGTTTCAGCCCAAAATCTCCTGAAACTGATAAGCAACTTTAGCAAAGTCTCAGGATACAAAATCAATGTTCAGAAATCACAAGCATTTCTATACACCAATATCAGACAAACAGAGAGCCAAATCAAAAGTGAACTCCCATTCACAATTGCTACAAAAAGAATAAAATACCTAGGAATACAACTAACAAAGGATGTAAAAGACCTCTTGGAGTGTAAATGAGTTCAACCATTGTGGAAGACAGTGTGGTGATTCCTCAAGGATTTAGAAATAGAAATTCCATTTGACCCAGCAATCACATTACTGGGTATATATCCAAAGGATTATAAATCTTTCTATTATAAGGAAAAATGCACATGAATGTTAATTGTGGTACTGTTTACAATAGCAAAGACCTGGAACCAACCGAAATGCGCATCGATGATACATTGGACAGGGAAAATGTGGCACATATACACCATGGAATACTATGCAGTTGTAAAAAATGATGAGCTTGTGTCCTTTGTAGGGACATGGATGAGCCTGGGAACGATCATTCTCAGAAAACTGACAAAAGAACAGAAAATCAAACACCACATGTTCTCACTCATAGGTGGGTGTTGAACAATGAGAACACATGGACACAGGGAGGGGAGCATCACACACTGGAGTCTGTGGGAGGGAACTAGGGGAGGGACAGTAGGGAGTGGGGAGTTGGGGAGGGATAACATGGGGAGAAATGCCAGATATAGGTGATGGGGAGAAAGGCAGCAAATCACATTGCCATGTATGTACCTATGCAACAATCTTGCATGTTCTTCACATGTACCCCAAAACCTAAAATGCAATAAAATGTATATTAAAAAGACCTCTTCAAGGAGAAGTAAAAATCACTGCTCAAGGAAATAAGAGAGGACACAAACAAATGGAAAAACATTCCATGATTATGGTTAGGAAGAATCAATATTGTGAAAATGGCCATACTGCCCAAAGTAATTTATAGATTCAATGCTAATTTCATCAAGCTACCTATGACACTCTTCAGAGAACTGCAAAAAAAAAAAAAAAAAATCACCTTAAACTTCACATGGAACCAAAAGGGAGCCCGCATATCCAAAACAACCCTAAGCAAAAAGCACTACACGCTGGGGTTATTTGGGAGGAAATAGGGGAGGGACGGTGGGGGTTGGGGAGTTGGGGATAGATAGCAAGGGGAGAGATGCCAGATGTAGGTGATGGGGAGGAAGGCAGCAAATCACACTGCCATGTGTGTACCTATGAAACAATCTTGCATGTTCTTCACATGTACCCCAAAACCTAAAATGCAATAAAATAAATAAATTGGAAAAAAAAAAGAAAAAGAACAAAGCTGGAAGCATCATGCTACCATACTTCAAACTATACTACAAGGCTACAGTAATCAAAACTGCATAGTACTGGTAACAAAACAGAGATATAGATCAACGGAACAGAACAGAGGCTTCGGAGGCAATGCCACACATCTACAACCATCTAGCCTTTGACAAACCTGACCAAAAAAGCAATGGGGAAAGGATTCCCTGTTCAAAAAATGGTGTCGGGAAAACTGGCTAGCAATGTGCAGAAAGCAGGAATTCGACGCCTTCCTGACACCTTACACTAAAATTAACTCCAGATGGCTTAAAGATTTAAACATAAGACCTAACACCATAAAAAGCCTAGAAGAAAACCTAGGCAAAACCATTTGGGACATAGGCATAGGCAAGGACTTCATGACTAAACACCAAAAGCATTGGCAACGACAACCAAAAGAGACAAATTGTATCTAATTAAACTCCAGAGTTTCTGTACAGTAAAAGAAACAATCATCAGCATGAACCAGCAACCAACACAATGGAAAAAAAATATTTGTAATCTACCCATCTGACAAAGGGCTAATATCCAGAATCTACAAAGAACTAAAACAGATTTACAGGAAGAAACCAAACTCATTCAAAAGTGGGTGGAGGATATGAACAGACACCTTCTTTTTTTTTTTTTTTTTTTAGACCTTCCACTATTGTTACCCAGGCTGGAGTGCAATGTCGTGATCTCGGCTCATCGCAACCTCAGTCTCCTGGGTTCAGGCAATTCTCCTGCCTCAGCCTCCTGAGTAGCTGGGATTACAGGTACATGCCACCATGCCCAGCTAATTTTTGTATTTTTAGTAGAGATGGGATTTCACCATGTTGACCAGGATGGCCTCGATCTTTTGACCTCTTGATCCACCCGCCTCGGCCTCCCAAAGTGCTGGGATTACAGGTGTGAGCCACTGCGCCCAGCCTGAACAGACACTTTTAAAAAGAAGACATTTATGCGGCCAAGAAACATATGAATAAAATGGTCATCATCACTGAGAATTAGAGAAATGAAAATCAAAACCACATTGAGATATCATCTCATACCAGTTAGAATTGTGATCATTAAAAAATATGGAGGCAACAGATGCTAGAGAGGATGTGGAGAAATAAGAACACTTTTACACTGGTGGTGGGAATGCAAATTAGTTAACCGTTCAGTGTGGCGATTCCTCAAGGACCTTGAAATAGAAATTCCATTTGACCCAGCAATCCCATTACTGGGTATATCCCCAAAGGATTATAAATCATTCTATTATAAAGACACATGCACAGGTATGTTCACTGCAGCACTGTTTACAATAGCAAATACCTGGAACCAACCTAAATGCCCATCAGTGATAGACTGGGCAAGGAAAATGTGGCACAAATACACCATGAAATACTATGCAGTCATAAAAAATGATGAGTTTATGTCCTTTGTATGGACATGGATGAATCTGTAAATGATTCTTCTCAGCAAACTGACACAAGAACAGAAAATCAAGCACCACATGTTCTCACTCATAGGCAGGTGTTGAACAATGAGAACACATGAACACAGGGAGGGGAGCATCACATACTGGGTCTGTTTTGGGGGAATGGGGAGAGACAGTATGGGGTAGGGAGGTTGGGGAGGGATAACGTGGGGAGAAATGCCAGATATAGTTGTGGGGGGATGGAGGCAGGAAAACACATTGCCATGTAGGTACCCATGCAACAATCCTGTATGTTCTGCACATGTACCCCAGAGCTGAAAGTGCAATTATATATATATATATATATAGTACAATTTTATAATATATATATGTAAAGTGAAATTATATATATATATATATATATTTAAAAAAAAGAAAAGAAAAGAAAAGAAAGTTCATTTACAAAACAGGTGTGGGGCTGGGTTTGGCCTGCAGGCTGCAGCTTGTCAATAAGTGACTTAAATTGTTGATTTTTCTTTGAGAAATTAAAACTAAATTGTGTTTAAATTATATAAAGAAGGGCTCCTCATTTTTTACGCTAATTTTGTTTGCTGAAATTTTCCTAAGTTTGTTTATCAGATCAAGGAGGTTTTGGGCAAAGACTATGGAATTTTCTAGGTAAAAAATCATATTATCTACTAACAGGGATAGTTTTGCTTTCCCTATTTGTATTTATATGCCTTTTATTTATTTATGTTTTTCTGATTGCTCTGTCCAGTACTTCTGGTATTTTGTTAAATTGGATTGCTGAGAGAATGCGTTCTTGTCTTGTTCTGGATTTCAAGGCAAATGCTTTCAACCTTTGCCCATTTAATATGTTGGCTGTATGATTGTCATAGATGGATCTTATTAGTTTGATGTAGGTTTTCGCAATATCTAGTTAGTTGAGTTTTTAATATAAATGGGTGTTGAATTATATCAAAAGCCTTTCTTCAATTATTGAGATGATCATATGGTTTATGTTTTTAGTTCTGTTTATGTGATGAATCACATTTATTGATTGATGCGTGTTTAATCAACACTTCTTTCCAAGTATATAAAGTACACTTGGTTTTAGGGATTAGCTTTTTGATATGCTGCTGAATTGTGTTTTGCCAGCATTTTGTTGAGAATTTTTGCCTCCATGTTCTTCAAGGACATTGGCCTGACATTTTCTTTTCTGTTGTGCTTCTGCCACATTTTTAAATTATGATGATTTTTCCCTAACAGAATAGGTTATGGATGAGTATGTCTTCGTCAATTTTTTTGGCAAGGTTTTTGTAGGAGTAGTCCCAGCTCTTTGTTATACATCCAGCAGAACTTGGCTGTAAATCCATCTTTTCAAGGTCTGTTGCTGCCCAGTAGGTTTTTTTATTACTGATTTAATTTCAGAATTCATTATTAATCTGTTCAGGGATTCAATTTATCTCTGGTACATCCTTACTTAGGAGTAAGGCTGTAATTCCTAGTTTTTTGTTCATAGTAGTTTCTGAGGGTTTTTGTATTTCTGTGGCGTCACTGGTAATAGCCCCTTTGCCATTTCAGATTTTGTTTATTTTAACCTTCTGTGTTTTTTATTTATTGCTTTAGCTGGTGGTCCATCTAATTTTTATTATTCACTAAAACAACTCCTAGATTTGTTGACATATTGTTTGTTTGCTTCGTGTTTCATTTTTCTTTAGTTCAGGTTTGACTTGGTTATTTTTGTATTCTGCTATGTTTTGGAATTATTTGCTCTTATTGCTCTAGTTCCCCTAGTTTTCTTGTTAGGTTGTTTATTTGAGATTTTTAAAACTTTTTTTCTGACAGTTAGTGCTTTGAAGTTTCCTGTTAACATTGTGTTAGCTGTGTCCAGAGACTCTAGTATTTTATATTTTTGTTCTCATTAGTTTCAAAAATTTTATTGATTTCTGCATTAATTTCATTTTTTACCTAAAAGTCATTCAGGAGAATGTTGTTTAATTTCCATTTAGTTGTATGATTTTGAGGAATTTTTTGGGTATTGATTTCTACTTTTATTGTTCTGTGATCCAAGATGTATTTGGTGTTTTTTTTTTTTTAATTTTTAATTTGCTAAGTGTTGTTTTATGTGTGAATGTGTGTTCAATTTTAAAGCATGTCCCATGTGCAGATGAGAAAAATGTATATTTTCTTGTTTTGGGGTGGTGAATTCTGTGTATGTCTATTAGGAATATTTCATCAAGTGTCAAGTACAGGTCCTGAATATATTTGATAAGATTCTGCCTCAATGATCTGTCTAATATTTTCAGTGAGGTGTTGAAGTCACTAGTATTGTTGTATGGATATCTATCTAACTTCATAGTTCTCTGAGGAATTGTTTTATGAAACTGAGTGCCCCTGTATTGGGTGCATGCCTATTTGGGATAGTTAAGTCTTTTTGATGATTTTAGTTTTTTATCATTATGTAATGTTCTTGTTTGCTTTCTTGATGATTGTTGTTTTAAAATCCTTTTTGTCTAAAATTAGAATGGCAACCCCTGCTTTTCTGTTTTTAATTTGCTTGGTAGATTTTTCTCCATTTCATCACTTTGAGTCTGTGTGTATCATTGTATATCAGATGGGTCTCTTGAAAAGAAAACACCATTGGGTCTCACTTCTTTATGCAACTTGCCACTTTTTGCTTTTGAAATGGGGTATGTAGCCCATTTATATTTCAAGTTAGTATTAATATGTTCCTGTCTTCATATTGTTAACTGGTTATTATGTAGATTGGTTTCTGGGTTTTTTTTGTTTTTTTTTTTCAATAGTATCACTGGTCTATACACTTAACTGTGTTTTTGTAGGGGTCAGCAACGGCCTTTCCTTTTTATGTATAACAGTGCCTTCAGGACTTCCCATAAGGAAAGTCTTGTTGCAAAAGAATCCCTTATCTTTGCTTCTTTGAAAATAATCTTATTTCTCCTTTATTTATGAAGCTTATTTTGTTGGATATAAAATGCTTGGTTGAAAATTATTTTATTTGCTAAATAAATATAAGACCCCATTCTTTTCTGACTTGTAGGGTTGCTACTGAAATGTCCACTGTTAGCTTGTTAGAGCTTCCTTTGTAGTTTACCTACTCTATCTACCTTTTACATTTTTCCTTTCATTTCATCCTTGAGGCATCCGATGACAACCTATCTTCACGATGGTCTTCCTATGTATTATTTTTAAGAGGTTCTCTGCATTTTCTCAATTATTATGTTGTGTTTCTAGTGAGGTTGAAAAAATATGTATAGACTATATACTAATATATGTTTTCCAAGTTGCCTGCTTTCTTTCCATCTTTTACTATGACCACCAATGAGTTGAAGATTCAGTATCTTTATTAGTCCATATTTCATGGAGCTTTTCTTCATTATTTTTTAATGTTTTTCTTTATTTTGGTCTAAGTTTTTTATTTTTGTTACTATTTTATTTTATTTTTCCATAAGTTATTGGGTTACAAGTGGTATTTAGTTATATGAGTAAGTTCTTTATCAGTAATTTGTGAGATCCTGGTACACTATTCACCCATGAAGTATACACTACACTATATTAGTTGTATTTTCTCCCTTGACTCCCTCCCACTCTTTCCCCCAAGTCACCAAAGTCCACTGTACCATTTTTATGCCTTTGCATACTCATAGATTAGCTCCTACATATCAATGAGAACATACAATATTTGGTTTCCCATTCTCGAGATACTTAACTTAGAATAATAGTCTCCAATCTCATCCAGGTAATTTCAAATGCCATTAATTTATACCTTTTTATGGCTGAGTAGTATTTCCTCATATACATATATACTACAGTTTCTTTAATCACTCATTGGTTGATGGCTGTTTGTGTTGGTCCCATAATTTTGCAATTCTGCATTGTGCTGCTATAAAGATGTGTATGCAAATAATGACTTATTTTCTCTGGGTAGATACTCCTTAGTGGGATTGCTGGATCAAATGGTAGTTTAACTTTACTTCTTTTTTTATTGCACTTTAGGTTCTGCGGTACATGTGCAGATCATGCAGGATTGTTGCATAGGTACATACATGGCAAGGTGGTTTGCTGCCTTCATCCTTGTTTAACTTACATCTGGCATTTCTACCCTCGTTATTCCCTCCCATTCCCTGCTGTCTCTCCACAGCCCCCCAAACTGACTGCAGTATGTGATGATCCCCTCCCTGTGTCCATGTGCTCTAATTGTTCAACACTCACCTACGAGTGAGAACATGCCATGTTTGGTTTTCTGTTCTCATGTCAGTTTGCCGAGAATGATGTTTTCCAGATTCATCCATGTAACCATGAAGGACACGAACTCATCGTTTTTTATGACTGCGTAGTATTCCTTGGTGTATATGTGCCACTAGTTTATCTTTATCCAGTTTATCATTGATGGATATTTGCATTGGTTCCAGGTCTTTTTACTATTGTAAACACTGCTACAATGAACATATGTGTGCATGTGTCTTTATAATAGAACAATTTATAATTCTTTGGATATATACCCAGTAATGGGATTGCTGAGTCAAATGGTATTTATATTTCTAGGTCCTTGAGGAATCACCACACTGTCTTCCATAATGGTTGCACTAATTTGCACTCCCACCACCATTGGAAAAGTGTTCCTATTTCTCCTCATCCTCTCCAGCATCTGACATCTCCAGATTTTCTGATGATTGCTATTCTAACTGGTGTGAGATGGTATCTCAATGTGGTTTTGATTTGCATTTCTCTAATGACCAGTGATGATGGGCATTTTTTCATATGCTTGTTGGCCTCATAGATGTCTTCTTTTGTAAAGTATCTGTTCACATCCTTCGCCCACTTTTGAATGGGTTTGTTTGTATTTTTCTTGTAAATCTGTTTTAGTTCTTTGTAGATTCTGGATATTAGCCCTTTGTCAGATGGGTAGATTGCAAATATTTTTTCCCATTCTATTGATTGCCAGTTCACTCTAATGATTGTTTCCTTTGCTGTATGGAGCTCTGGAGTTTAATAATCCATTTGTCTCTTTTGGCTTTTGTTACCATTGCTTTTCGTGTTTTAGCCATGAAGTCCTTGCCTATGCCTATGTCCTGAATGGTTTTGCCTAGATTTTCTTCTAGAGTTTTTATGATGTTAGGTCTTATGTTTAGATCTTTAATCTATCTGGAATAATTTTAGTGTAAGATTTCAGGAAGGTGTCCAGTTTCTGCTCTCTGCACATTGCTAGCCAGTTTTCCAAACACCATTTATTGAACAGGGAAGCCTTTCCCCATTGCTTGTTTTTCTCAGGTTTGTCAGAGATCAGATGACTGTAGCTGTGTGCTGTTGCTCCTGAGGCCTCTGCTCTTTTCCAATGGTCTATGTCTTTGTTTTGGTACCAGTACCATGCTGTTTTGATTGCAGTAGCCTTGTAATATAGTTTGAAGTCCGGTAGTGTGATGCCTCCCTCTTTGTTCTTTTTGCTTAGGACTGTTTTGGCTATGCAGGTTCTCTTTTGGTTCCATATGAATTTTGAAGTGTTTTTTTCCAGTTCCGTGAAGAAGGTCATTGGTAGATTGATGGAGATAGCATTGAATCTATAAATTACTTTGGGAAGTATGGCCATTTTCACAACGTTGATTCTTTCCAACCATAAGCATGGAATGATTTTCCACCTGTTTGTGTCCTCTCTTCTTTCCTTGGGCAGTGTTTTGTAGTACTCCTTGAAGAGGCCCTTTACATCCTTTGTTAGTTGTATTTCTAGGTATTTTATTCTCTTTGTAGCAACCGTAAATGGCAGTTCATTTTTGATTTAGCTCTCTGTTTGTCTATTGTTGGTTTATAGAAATGCTTGCAATTTTGGCACATTGATTTTGTATCCTGAGACTTTGCTGAAGTTGCTTAACAGTTTCAGGAGATTTGGGACTGAGACAATGAGATCTTCTAAATATACAAGCATGTCCGCTGCAAATAGAGACAATTTGGCTTCCCCTTTTCCTAATTAAATACCACTTATTTCTTTTTCTTGCCTGAATGCTCTGGCTAGAAATTCCAATACTATATTGAATAGAATTCGTGAGAGACAGCATCCTTGTCTTGTGCCAGATTTCAAAGGGAATGCTTCCAGGATTTACCCATTCAGTATGATTTTGCCTGTGGGTTTGTTATAAATAGCTTTTATTATTTTGTGGTATGTTCCATTAATACCTAGTTTATCGAGGGTTTTTGGCAAAAAACGCTGTTGAATTTTGTCAAGATCTTCTCTGCATCTATTGAGGTAATCATGTGGTTTTTGTCTTTGGTTCTGTTTACATGATGGATTACAATTATAGACTTGTGTATGTTGAAACAGCCTTGTATCCCCAGGATGAGGTTTACTTGATCATGATGAATAAGCTTCTTGATTTGCTGTTGCATTCTGTTTGCCAGTATTTTATAGAAGATTTTTGCATCGATGTTCATCATGGGTATTGGCCTGAAGTTTTTTGTTGTTGTTGTTGTTGTGTCTTTGCCCGATTTTGTTATTGGGATGACCATGGTCTCATAAAATGATTTGGGGAGGACTTCTACCTTTTGTATTGTTTGGAATTGTTTCAGAAGGAATGGTACCAGCTCATCTTTTTATGTCTGGTTGAATTCAGTTGTAAATCCGTCTGGACCTGGGATTTTTTTAGTTGGTAGGCTATTAATTGCTGCCTCAACTTTAGCACTTGTTATTGTCTATTCAGGGTTTCAAATTATTCCTGGTTTAGTCTTGGTAGAGTGCAAGTGTCCAGGAATTTATCCATTTCTTCCAGATTCACTGGTTTGTGTTCATACAGTTATTTGTAGTAATCTCTGATGGTAGTATTTATTTCTGTGGAATTGATGTTTATATCCCTTTATCATTTTTTATTGAATCTATTTGAGTCTTCTCTCTTTTCTTTTTTTTAGCCTGGCTACAGGTCTATCTATTTTGGTGCTCCTTTCAAAAAAACAGCATCTGGATTTGTTGATTGTTTGGAGGTGTTTTTGTGTCTCTATCTCCTTCAGTTCTGCTCTGAGCTTAGTTATTTCTTGTCTTGTGCTAGCTTTTGAGTTTTTTTCATCTTGCTCCTCTAACTCTTTAATATTTGATGATAGGGTGTTGATTTTAGATATTTTCTTGATCCTCATGTGGGCATTTATTGCTATGAATTACCCTCTAGTCACTGCTTTAAATGTGTCCCAGAGATTCTGGTATGTTATGTCTTCATTCTCTTTGGTTTGGAAGAACATTTTTATTTCTGCCTTCATTTCTTTGTTTATCTGGTCAATATTCAGGAGCCAGTTGTTTATTTTCCATGAAGTTGTGCAGTTGTGAGTTAGGTTCTTAATCCTAAGTTCTAATTTGATTGCACTGTGGTCTGAGAGATGGTTTGTTATGATTTTCATTCTTTTGCATTTGCTGAGGAGTGATTTACTTCCAAATATGTTGTTGATTTTAGAGTAAGTGTGACGTGGTGCTGAGAAGCATGTATATTCTGTGTATTTGGGGTTGAGAGTTCTATAAATGTCTATTAAGTTTGCTTGGTCCAGGCCTGCATTCAAGCCCTGGATTTCCTTGTTGATTTTCTGTCTTGTTGATCTAATATTGACAGCAGAGTGTTAAAGTCTCCCACTATTATTGTGTGGTAGTGTAAGTCTCTTTGTAGGTTGTTAAGGACTTGCTTTATGTATCTGAGTGCTCCTGTATTGGGTGCATATATATTTAGAATAGTTAGCTCTTCTTGTTGTATTGATCCTTTTACCTTATGTAATGCCCTTCTTTGTCTCTTTTGATTGTTGTTGGTTCAAAGTCCATTTTATCAGAGACTAGGATTACCCCTGCTTCTTTTTGCTCTCCATTTGCCTGGTGTATCTTGTTCCATCCCTTTATTTTGAGTCTATATGTGTCTTTGCATGTGAGATGGGTCTCCTGAATATAGCAAACTGAAGGTTCTTGGCTTTTTATCCAGGTTTAGAGTCTGTGTCTTTTGATCGGGGCATTTAGTCCGTTTACATTGAATGTTCATATTTTTATGTGTGAATTTGATCCTGACATTTTATTACTGATTGGTCGTTTTGCTCTTTGGTTGGCGTAATTTCTTCATTGCTATTGAAACTTGTGTATGCTTCTCAAAGTTCTTGTGTTGTGTTTTTCAGCTCCATCAAGTTGTTTATGTTCTTCTCTAAGCTGGTTATTCTAGTTAGCATTTCATCTAACCTTTTTGCAAGATTTTTAGTTTCTTTGCATTGGGATAGAACATGTTTCTTTAACTCAGAGAAGTTTGTTATTACCCACCTTCTGAAACCCGCTTCTGTCAATTTGTCAAATTTGTCTCCGTCCAACTTTGTTCCCTCACTGTTGAGGAATTGTGATCTCACAGTAGGGGAGAGGCATTCTGATTTTTGATGGTTTCATTCTTCTTGCACTGATTTCTTCCCATCTCGTTTGATTTATATAGTTTTGATCTCAGGGAGCAGCTTGAGGAGGCAGGCTTTCCTTTATCTGCCTGCAGAGGTATTCCTGGGCTGCCACAGATTCAGTGGAGCTGATGCGTCTTTTATTTACTCAGGAAAACTAGGCCGGTTTCTGCAAGGGCAGCTTCCCTTCCCCCTGCCAAGCTCAATCATTCCTAGTCACTCTCTAACTGATGTTCTGGGTGTGAAACTCTGGAGTGAGAGTTTTTTAGCCTGCTGGGCTTTGTGTAGGGGTGACCAATCCTGCCATGTGGGCTGTTTCCCTGTTTTCAGTTCCCTTTCTTTCTTGGAGCAGGTGGCTCTGTCCAGCCAGCTTTCTGGCTTTCGTGTCAGCCAGTGCTTCTGCCTAGATCTATGCTGACAGCCCTGGTGACAGGTGAAGTTGCTGTTCTGCCGTGTTCATGCAGCTTGCTGAGGCTTTTCAGCCCATCAAAGATCTCCTGTTCTGTGGATTGTAGAGGTCTTGGGTGGGGTGCTGTATCCAGACCAAAGTCCCAGAGGGGGAGATCCCCCGGTCCTCCAGTTGGTTGCATGCACCTCCTGGGTGGGGCAGTACCCCAACTTGCCTCAACTTGCTCTATTTGTTTTATACCCACTGTCCAACCAGACCCACAAAATGAACCTGGTACCTCGTTTGGTATTGTGGAGACCACTCGGCTTTTGTGTCTCTCTTGCTGGTAGCTGCTTTCTGGAGCTGCCTCTTATTCAGCCATCTTGGGATCCTTTCTTTGTCTCTTTTGACCTTTGTTGGTTTAAAGTCCATTTTATCAGAGACTAGAATTGCAACCCTTGCTTTTTTCTGTTCTCCATTTGCTTGATAGATCTTCTTCTATCCCTTTATTTTGAGTCTATCTGTGTCTTTGCATGTGAGATGGGTCTCCTAAATATAGCACACTGATGGGTCTTGACATTTTACCCAGTTTTCCAGCCTGTGTCTTTTAATTGGGGCATTTAGACCATTTACATTTAATGTTAATATTGTTATGTGTGAATTTGATCCTGCCATTTTGTTTCTGTTTTTTTTTTTTTGTTTGTTTGTTTGTTTTTTTGCCTGTTGGTCCATGCAGTTTCCTCTTTGTGTCATTTGTCTTTACCATTTGGTTCATTTTTGCAATGGCTGGTACTGGATTTTTTTTCTGTGTTTAGTGCTTCCTTCAGGAGCTCTTGTAAGGCAGGCCTGGTGTCAATAAAATCTCTCAGTAATTGCTTGTCTGTAAAGGATTTTATTTCTCCTTCACTTATGAAGCTTATTTTGGCTGGATATGAGATTCTGTGTTGAAAGTTCTTTTCTTTAAGGATGTTGAATATTAGCCCCCACTCTCTTCTGACTTGTAGGGTTTCTGCTGAGAGATCCACTGTGAGTCTGATGGGCTTTCCTTTGTGGGTAACCCGAACTTTCTCTATGGCTGCCCTTATCGTTTTTTCCTCCCTTTAATCCATGGTTAATCTGACTATTATGTGCCTTGTGGTTGGTCTTCTTGCAGAGTATCTCTGTGAGATTCTTTGTATTTCCTTTATTTGAAAGTGGTCTGCTTTACTAGGTTGAGGCGTTCTCCTGAGTAATATCCTGTAGAGTGCTTTCCAGCTTGGATTCATTTTCCCCATCCTCTTCAGGTACTCCAATCAAGGGTAGATTAGGTCTTTTCACATAATCCTATATTTCTTGGAGCCTTTGTTCATTTCTTTTCACTTTTTTCTCTTTTCTTACCTTCTCTTTTTATTTCATTGAGTTGATCTTCAATCTTTGATATCCTTTCTTCTGCTTGATCCATTCAGCTATTGAAGCTTGTGTGTGCTTCATAAAGTTTTCGTGCTGTGTCTTTCAGCTCCATCAAGTCGTTTATGTTCTTCTCTAGTCTGGTTATTCTAGTTAGCATTTTGTCTAATCTTTTTTAATGTTCTTAGTTTCTTTGCATTTGGTTAGAACATGTTTTTTTAGCTCAGAGAAATTTGTTATTACCCATCTTATGAAGCCTGCTTCTGTCAGCTCGTCAAAACCATTTTCTGATCTCTTTTGTTGCCTTACTGGTGAGTCCTTGTGATCTCTCTGGGGGGAAGAAGTGTTCTGGATTTTGATGTTTTCTTCCCCTTTTTTGCTGGTTTCTTATTATCTTCATGGCTTTATCTGTCTTTGATCTTTGAAGTTGATGATTTCAGGATCTCTGAGTGGATGTCCTTTCTGTTAAAGTTGGGGTTATTTCCCCTGTATGAGACTTCTTTTTTCTTTTTTTTTCCAAATTTATTTTATTGCATTTTAGGTTTTGGGGTACATGTGAAGAACATGCAAAATTGTTGCATAGATACACACGTGGCAGTGTGATTTGCTGCCTTCCTCCCCATCACCTACATCTGGCATTTCTCCCCTTGCTATCTCTCCCCAGCTCCCCACCCCCCACCATCCCTCCCCTATTTCCCCCCAACTAACCCCAGTGTGTAGTGTTCCCCTCCCTGTGTCCATGTGTTCTCATTGTTCAACACCTGCCTATGAGTGAGAACATGCGGTGTTTGATCTTCTGCTTTTCTGTCAGTTTGCTGAGAATGATGGTTTCCAGGTTCATCCATGTCCCTACAAAGGACACAAACTCATCGTTTTTCATGGCTGTATAATATTCCATGGTGTATATGTGCCACATTTTCCCTGTCCAGTCTATCGTCGATGGGCATTTGGGTTGGTTCCAGGTCTTTGCTATTGTAAACAGTGCTGCAATGAACATTCGTGTGCACATGTCCTTATAGTAGAACGATTTGTAATCCTTTGGATATATACCCAGTAATGGGATTGCTGGGTCAAATGGAATTTCTATTTCTAGGTCCTTGAGGAATCGCCACACTGTCTTCCACAATGGTTGAACTAATTTACACTCCCACCAACAGTGCAAAAGTGTTCCTATTTCTCCACATCCTCTCCAGCATCTGTTGTCTCCAGATTTTTTAATGATCGCCATTCTAACTGGCGTGAGATGGTATCTCAATGTTGTTTTGATTTGCATTTCTCTGATGACCAGTGATGATGAGCATTTTTTCATATGTTTGTTGGCCTCATGAGACTTTTTTTTTTTTTTAATTTTAAACTCAGGTGTCAGTGTGCCACTTGAGACACTCTGTTCATTGCTTGCCTGTGGAGGTGCTGCTGGGCAGCCTAGGTCTCAGCCAGGCTGCTGTTTATTCTTCACCTGGTTTCCACTTATGCCAGTGGCATTAGCCCTGCCTTCCCAATGGCAGGCTTCTTTCCCTCTGCCGCACCTGCTGCTCCTGTATGGAGCTCCATTTGATGTATTAACTGAGAAACTCTCCCAGGAGAGAGATTCTGGTTGCTTGATCTTGTGGGGGTGTGGCCTGTCTGGGCACACCCCCCTCTCCACTTTTAAGTCTCCCTTCTTTGGGACTGGCAGTTCCTTTTTGCAAGCTTTTTCAGTGTTAGACCAAGTCTCTGCCCTGGTCTGCATTGACAATATACTGGTCTGGCTGGGGCTGCTGGCCTGAGCTGTCATGCAGGTCTGCAACTCGGGGTGGTTCTCAGCCAGGCGGTGTTTTCCTGGGCTGTGTGCTGCCAAAGTCTCAGCTTCCATGGCCTTTTTTTGGGTTATTCCCACTGTTCAACCAGTTCCTTTGGAATGAACCCACTACCTCTCTCAGAGATGTGGATATCACTCTGGTTCTGTGTCTCACTCAGTGCTAGCTGCACTCCAGAGAAGCTCCCTTTTGGCCATCTTGGTGTAACTCCTACTTTGCTTCTTTAGTGAATCTCCACACTGTTTTTCATAGCAGCATGAAAATGGGGATTGTAGTTCATTTATATTTTAAATTCCCAGCAGCAGTATAGAAGTGTTTCCTGATTACCACATCCATGCCAATATCTACTGTATTTTGATTTTTGATTATGGCCATTTTTTGCAGGAGTAAGGTGGTAGTTCATTGTGGTTTTGATTTGCACTTCCCTGATCATATAGTGATGTTGAACAGTTTTTCATATGTTTGTTGACCATTTGTGTATCTTTTTTTGAGAATTGTCTATTCATGCCCTTACCCCACGGGATTTTTTTTTATATTATTATTGATTTGTTTGAGTTCCTTGTAGATTCTAGATAATAGTCCTTTGTCAGATGTATAGGTTGTGAAGATTTTCTCCATCTCTTTAGGTTGTCCGTTTACTCTTCTTACTTTTGGCATTTGCCATGCACAGGTTCTTTGGTTTAATTAGCTCCCAGCTATTTACCTTCGTTTTTATTGAATTTGCTTCTGAGTTTTTGGTCATGAAATCCTTGCTTAAGCCAACGTCTAGAATAGTTTTTCCAATGTTATCTTCTAGAATTCTTATAGTTTCAGGTCTAAGATTTAAATCTTTAATCCGCCTTGAGTTGATTTTTCTGTAAGGTGAGAGATGTGGATCCAGTTTTATTCTCCTACTTATGGCTAGCAAATTATCCCAGCGCCATTTGTTGAAAAGGGTGTCTTTTTCCCACTTTTTGTTTGCTTTGTTGAGGATGAGTTGGCTGTAAGTATTTGAGTTTATTTTTGGTTTCTTTCTTCTGTTCTGTTGGTCTATGTGCCTATTTTTATATTAGTAGTATGCTGTTTTGATAATTATGGACTTATAATATAGTGTGAAGTAAGGTTGTGTGATACCTCCAACTTTGTTCTTTTTACTTAGTCATGTTTTGGCTCTGTAGGCTCTTTTTTGGTTCCATATGAATTTTAGCATTTTCCTTTTCTAACTCTGAAGAATGTTGGTGGTGTTTTGATGGGGATTGGATTGAATTTGTAGATTGCTTTTGGCAGTATGGTCATTTTCACAAAATTGATTCTGCCCATCTATGAGCATGGGATATGTTTCTACTTGTTCATGGCATCTATGATTCCTTTAAGCAATGTTTTGTAGTTTTTCTTGTAGAGGTCTTTTGACTCCTTTTTAGGTATATTCCTCAGTATTTTATTTTATTTTTATTTTTTGTCAGCTATTGTAAAAGGGGTTCAGTTCTTTATTTGATTCTCCCCTTGGTTGCTGTTAGTGTATAGAATAGCTACTGATTTGTGTACATTGATCTTGTATCCAGAAACTATGCTGAATTCTTTTATCAGTTCTAGGAGCTTTCTGAATAAATCCTTAGAGTTTTCAATGTAAACAATCATATTGTCAGCAAACAGTGACACTTTGACTGTCTCTTTACTGATTTGGATGCCCTTTGTTTCTTTTGCTTGTTTGATTGCTCTGGCTGGGACTTCCAGTACTGTGCTGAGGAGGAGTGGTGAGAGTGGGCATCCTTGTATTGTCCCAGTTCTCAGAGGAAAAATTTTCAACATTTCCCCCATTCAATATTATGTTGGCTGTGGATTTGTCATAGATGGCTTTTATTACATTAAGGTATGTCCCTTGTATGCCAATTTTGGTGATGGTTTTAATCATAAAATGATGCTGGATTTTTTTAATGCTTTTTCTGTATCTACTGAGATAATCATGCAATTGTTGTTACTAACCCTGTTTATGTGGTATATCACATGTATTGACTTGTGTAGGTTAAATTATCCCTTCATCCCTGATATGAAACCCAGTTGATCATGGTGAATTATTATTTTTTTTTGATATGTTATTGGATTCAGTTAGCTAGTATTTTGTTAAGAATTTTAGCATCTATGTTCATCAAGTTTATTGGTCTGTAGCTTTCTTTTTTGGTTGTGTCCTTTCCTGGTTTTGGTATTCGGGTGATGCTGGCCTCAAAGAATGAATTTGGGAGGGTTCCTTCTTTCTCTGTCTTGTGGAACAGTGTCAAAGGGATTGGTACAAATTCTTCTTTGAATGTCTGGTACAATTCTGCTGTGAGTCTATCTGGTTCTAGACTTTTTTTTTTATTAGTAATTTTTAAACTACCGTTTCAATCATGCTCCTTGTTATTGATCTGTTCAGGGTATCTAATTCTTCTGGATTTAAGTTAGGAGGGTTGTATTTTTCCAGGAATTTATCTATCTCTTCTAGGTTTTCTATCTCATTTGCATAGAGGTGTTCACAGTAGCCTTGAACAATCTTTTATATTTCAGTGGTTTCAGTTGTAAAATCTCCCATTTTGTTTCTCAATGAGGTTATTTGGATTTTCTATCTTCTTTTCTTGTTTAATCCTGCTAATGGCCAATCGATTTTATTTATCTTTTCAAATAAGCAGCTTTTTGTTTCATTTATTTTTTGCATTATTTTTGTTTGTTTCAATTCCATTTAGTTCTGCTCTGATCTTGCTTATTTTCTTTCTTCTGCTGGTTTGAGGTTTAGCTTGTTCTTGTTTCTCTAGTTTATTGCAGGGCGACCTTAAATTGTCTGCTTGTGCTCTTTCAGATTTTTTGATATAAGTGTTTAGGGCTATAAACTTTCCTGTTAGCATGGATTTAGTTGTATCTCAGGGGTTCTGATATGTTGTGTCATCATTGTTACTCAGTTTGAAGAATTTTTAAATTTCCTTCTTGATTTCATTTTTGACCCAATGCTCATTCAGGAGCAGGTTATTTAATTTCCATGTATTTGTGTGGGTTGAATGTTCCTTTTGGATTTGATTTTCAGTTTTATGTTTTATTCCATTGTGGTCTGAGAGAGTGCTTGATATAATTTCAGTTTTCTTAAATTTATTGAGGCTTGTTTTATGGCCTACAATATGGTCTATCTTGGAGAAACTTCCATGCACTGTTAGGTAGAATGTATATTCTATCGTTGTTAGATAGAATGTTCTGTATTTATCTGTTGAGTCTATTTGGTCCAAGGTATAATTTAAATCCATGTTTTCTTTGTTGACTTTCTGTCTTGATGATCTGTCTAGTGCCATCAGTCAAGTATCAAAACCTCCCATTGTTATTATCTTGCTGTCTATCACATGTCTTAGGTCTATTAGAAATTGTTTTATGAATTTGAGAGCTACAGTGTTAGGTACATATATGTTTAGAACTGTGATATTTTCCTGTTGGACAAGGCCTTTTACCATTATATAATATCTCTCTTTGTCTCTTTTAATCAATGTTGCTATAAAGTTTGTTTTATCTAAGAATAGCTACCACTGCTTGTTTTGGTGTTCATTTGCATGAAACACCTTTTCTCCACTCCTTTACTTTATTAGAGTACTTACATGGTAGGTGAGTCTCCTGAAGGCAGCAGATAGTTGGTTTGTGAGTTCTTATTCATTCTGTGGCTCTCTATGTTTTAAGTGTAGCATTTAGGCCACCATATCCAATGTTAATATTGAAATGTGAGGTACCATTGGGTGGTTGGTGTGGGGCCCCTGGCTTTATTCCCTGTCCCCTCAATGTTGGAAACATGCTGTTCTGGAGGGAATGAGGTGTTCCTACACCACCGAAAATAACACTCAAAAGAGTTGTACCAGCCAAAGCCCTTTATCAGGCAGTGACTAGGAGTCAATGCTTTTTCGTTCATGTCAGCAGCAGTGGTAGCATGACAGGGCGCACACTTACTGGCTAGGTTAGTGTGCTGGTGGGCCCAGAGCTGCTGTCTTCTGTGTGGATATTGGCAGTGGTGATGGTTGCAGTTCTGGATATGTAGGAGGGGCCCCATTGTCCCTGTGCACATTTCTACCTGCATGTCAGCACAGGACTGACATACTGGCAGCTGAAGGCCTGGTGACCTCTGTGTGCATGTTCACAGTAATCCTGACAGTGGTCCATGGTGGGGGTGCAGGACCACTGGTGTCCCCCTATGCTTTCACACCAGTGGAAGTGGCAGCATGGGGTGAGACCAAGGCAGATGATGTCTGTACTCATGTTTATGTGGGCAATTGTAGCATGGTGATGCATGGCAGCAGGTGGGTAGTGCACATGTACTGGCAGTAATGTCACAGTACCGTACCATGCACCTTCATTCCAGTGGATATGGGGAGGGGAGGTTTATCCATGCACATACATGTCAAATATGTCCTCCAGTCAGGCCTGGTCTGCCAGCATAAGAGCTATGATGAAGGCCCTGAGGAGGTACCCCACTTGGGCATTCCAGGCTACACTGCAAACAGGCATGGCCAGCCTGGGTCCCCAGGATAGACCAGCAGGTGCCTGGATTAAATTGGCTTTATCTTCTGGTCAAGATCATCCTGCACAGTTTAGGTTCAACAGTTTCCTTAAGGTTAGAGTCTCCTAAGGGATCATGGTAAGCCTTGGGTGATAAGCATTCCTAGACATGCTCCTTTGCAGATGTTCCTGCACCAAACTCTCTTAGCTTCACACAGTTTGACATTCTATCACTACCACTTCTCTAAACAGTTTTCCCTGCCAGCTCAAATGTCTGTGGGGTCATGGGGTCTCTTGCTGCCATGGTTCCAGAGATCTTTGGTGAGAGTGGTTTGCTCCTTACCTGTTCAACTTACTTCTTCCCCAGGAGTCTTGGGGGAATCAGAAATGGGTTCTTGTGCATGGCAGCCCCATGCAGCATTCTCAGCTGCTACCCCAATTAGCCTAGCATATGTGTCTTCCCTTTATACATTATCAGTGCCTTCCTTCCAAAGAAGTTCTGCTTGGAGCCTAGCAGTCTTTACATTGTCCCAGTCTCTCAGGGGCAGAAGTTCCTCCTAGTTCCATCTTGACTATCTTGTCAAAATTTGTTCTTTTGAAATTTAATGTTTTGTAATTATAGATATTTCTTTACTATCTCTAATGCTGTTTTTAAAGTTTGTATTTCAGTATAAATTGAATAATGTTTATTCACCAAATTCAAATACAAGATAAATTCCTGTGCTCTCACACTCTGATGGAAGCAGTCCAATGGTGCTCTAACACAAGCATCCCATATACTATGTCAAGAAAAAATCCGCAGTGCTTTTTACTCAGCCTAAAACCCATATGATTTGCCTCCCAGCTGTTCAGCATGGCACTTATCTAACTACCTTGTTTAATGTAGATTTTATTAAACAGAAAAAGAAAAAGAAGTAGCAATTTAAGACACCTATTTCTTTATTTTTCAATTAGAGTGCACTGTAGTATATTGAATATATGCGAGCTTTGACATTTTAGAACCTAATACCATAATCCTCAGTGTTCTCATATGTAAGAATGAGAATAATTTCTGAGTTATAGTGTTGTTATGAGGATTAAGGAGTTAATATATATAAAAATGTCTATAAGAGCACCTAGCTTATAGTATGAGCTGGATAAATGATGGATAGAATAATGCAATTTTCCCATTACTCTTTACAATCTTCTAAATTTAATAGTAAAAATGTAATCTTGTCACCAGGCTTTTGTGAAATGCTTGAGATCATGAGGCATATTTCTTTACACCCTGCAAAGGCCTCATTGGGAAAAAACAAAAAATAAACAAACAAACAAAAAAAAAACAAACAAAAACCAATGCATGAGTTTCATGAAATTTCCATTTTTAAACTAAAGGGAAGCTCTCAGAAGTGTGTTGTTTTCTTATTTTTTGGTCTAAATTACAAATACCTTATGGGCTCTGTCTTATTTACTGAACACATATGATTTGAAATCACCTGAGTGAACTAACTCTGAAACAGAAAACCAAATATTTCATGTTTTTACTTATAGGTGGGAGCTAAACAATATGCAAACATGGATATAAAGATGAAAATAATAGACATGGGGACTCCAAATGAGGGAGGGTGGAAGGAGTGAAGAAAGAACAATTACCTAATGGATACTATGTTCACTATTCGGGTAATGAGTACACTAGAAACTCAGTTAACATCAGGATGCAATATACTGATATAATTATACACTTGTACCCCCTGAATCCAGAATTAAATTAAATTGCATCTTTAAAAAATGCACCAAAGGTATTAACAGAAACCTCACTGAAGAAGATACATGAATGGCAATTAAACATAAGAGAACATGCTATACATCACACATATGTCATCAGGAAAACGCAAGCTAAAATACCAAAATAAAATTACACATTAATTAGAATAACAAAATCTAAAACACTGGCACCAGCATATTCTAGTGAGTATGGGAGCAACCAAAAGTTTTATTAATTGCTGATGGGAATGGAAATGGTACAACCATTTTGAAAGATAATTTTTCAGCCTCCCAAAACTATTACATTTGGTACCATATTACTCAACAGTCACATTCCTTGACATTCAATGAAAGGAATTGAAAACATGCATCCACATGGAATCTGCACAAATATGTTTATGGCAGCTTTATTTATAATTGACTAAACTTGGAAGCAACCAAGGTATTATTCAGTAGGTGAATGGATTAATAAACTGTTATATACTCAGACAATAGAATGTCATTCAGTGCTAAAAATAATTAGCTCTGAATCATGAAAAGGCAGGAGGAGCCTGAAATACATATCACAAAGGAAAATAAGTAAATCTGAAAAGGCTTTGTACTGTATAATTTCAGCTATATAATATTGTTGAAAAGACAAAACCCTGGTAAGGCTGTGGACTTCATGACTAAAACACCAAAAGCAATGGCAACAAAAGCCAAAATAGACAAATGGGATATAACTAAACTTAAGAGCTTCTGCACAGCAAAAGAAACTATCAATAAAGTGAAGCAACTGACAGAACGGGAATAAATTTTTGCAATCTACCAATCTGACAAAGGGCTAATATCCAGAATCTACAGAGAACTTAAACAAATTTACAAGAATAAAACAAACAACCCCATCAAAACGTGGGCAAAGGATATGAACAGACAGTTTTCAAAAGAAGACATTTATGCAGCCAACAAACATATGAAAAAAAGGATATCATCACTGGTCATTAGAGAAATGCAAATCAAAATCACATTGAAATACCACCTCACGCCAGTTAGAATGGCTGTCACTAAATAATCAGGAGACAACAGCTGCTGGAGAGGATGTGGAGAAAAGGGAACAATTTTGCACTGTTGGTGGGAGTATAAATTAATTCAACCATTGTGGAAGACAGTGTGGCAATTCCTCAAGGATATAGAAATAGAAGTGCCATTTGACCCAGCAATCCCATTACTGGGTATATACCCAAAGAATTATAAATCATTCTATTATGAAGACACATGCACAAGTATGTTCATTGTGGCACTGTTCACAATAGCAAAGACATGGAACCAACCCAAATGCTCATTAATTATCCAGAAAAGGTGGCACATATACACCGTGGAATACTATGAAGTCATGAAAAAAGGATGAGTTCATGTGTTTTGCAGGGACATGGATGAAACTGGAAACCATCATTCTTAGCAAACTGACACAAGAACAGAAAACCAAACACCATGTGTTCTCACTCATAAGTGGTTGTTGAACAATGAGAACACAGGGACACAGGGAGGGGAACATCACACACCAGGGCCTGGAGTTTGGTAGGCTCAGGGAGGAATAGCAGGGGGTTAGGGAATTGGGGAGGGATAGCATTAGGAGGAATACCTAATGTAGATGATGGGGCAATAGATGGGGCAACACACTACCATGGTAAATGTGTATCTATGTAACAAGCCCACAAGGTCTGCACATGTACCCCACCCCAGAACTTAAAGTATAATTAAAAAAAAAAAAAGAGAAAAAAAAGAAACTATTCTATATTATGCTATACTGGTGGACATATATCCATTTCTCAAATGGTGGATGTGCATTTTTCCAACTTTATAAAATGTAGAATAGCAAAAGGAAACTCTAATGTAAACTGTGGACATTAGCTGATACTAATTTTTCAATGTGGGTGATCAATTATAACAACTCTATCAATTCTAGAGGGGAATGTTGATAATAGGGAAGGATTTACATGTGTGAGAAGAGGGGATATAAGAGAAGTACATGTACATTTTGCTCAATTTTGCTGTAAATCTAAAACTGCTTTAATATATTAACAGTATTAATGAGTAAATAAGAATTGTACTTTAACACTAAGAAGTTCCAAAATCTCCATTCCGGACATTTTGTCAATCAACATAGCATTCATTCAAAGTAGGTGTGGTTAAAAATGTACATTTATTTTACAGAAAAGAAACTCATATTACAGAAGAACTATATGATCTGTTCAATATTACACCACTAAAATCCACTTGACATCTTTATACTTGGAAAGTGGTATATAAATGGGTCAGTTACCACTTTTCTGCTGTGGTCTTAAAGTAAGTGCTTGCTAAGTTCAAATAAGAACAAACGTGGTGTTCTAAATTCTGCTACTGGAAATATTGTAATACTAGAGGAAGTGAAATATTTTAATAACAAGTATTCTTAAGCATAGAAAAGATAAAGACCAAAGGTTATAAGATGTGGGTATTGTTCGGATTTCAAAGGGGCTTTCTTAAACATTGCTCTCTAAATACTAATTTTTAGTACATGTACATTTTTAGTATCAAGAAGTTAACTGACATAAATATGCAAATTGAATACACATGTTTCTGAGCAAAACATGAAAAGATCTCAAAGATAGATCTTATGTTATGTCAAAAAACAAGACAATAAATTAAACAATTGAAATTATATGAAGTATCTCTTCTAGACATGGGAAAAACCCAGAAATGAATAACAGAAGAAATGCTGAAATTCTATAAATTGAAAAAAAACCAACAAGTGGCTCAATACAGAAATAACAAAGGGAGTTTCAATTTTTTGAGACAAATGAAAATAAAAAATAGCATACCAAAACTGATAGAATACAGAATAAATCAGTTTTAAGAAGAAAATTTATGGCAATAAACATCTAGATCAAACACATAGAAAGATTTCAAATAAACAACCTAAAATATACCTCCAGGAACTAGAAACGCCAAGACAATCAAAACTCCAATTCCCCCAATAAGTGGAAGAAATAAAGGCCAGAGCAGAAATAAACACAATTGAGATACACATACAAAACATCAACAAAATGTAAAGTATTTTTTTTTAATAAACAAAATTGAAAACCTTTAGACTAAAAAAAGAGATTAGACCAAATCAATCAAATCAGGGATAAAAAAAGTCATAAAAATTGATGCCACAGAAATACAATAGATCATTAGAGAGTATTATGGACAACTATACATCAATGAATTGGAAAATTCTGAAGAAACTGATAAATTCTTGGACACATACAACCTACAAAAATTGAACCGTGAAGAAACAGAAAATATGAATAGATCCATAATGAGTAATGAGATTGAAGCAGTCGTAAAAATCTCCCATCAAAAAAGCCTAAGACCCAATTGGCTTTATTGCTTAATTCTATAAAGCAATTAAATAAATAATGCCAATTCTACTCAAACTATTTCAAGAAAATGAAGAGGAGGCAATTATTCTAAATTTATTCTATAAAGCCAGCATTAACCAGATACCAAAATTAATCAAGAACACACACACACACACACACACACACACACACACACACACACACACAATTAAAACTTAAAATAAAAAACACACAGACCAGTATACTTGATTAACATACATGCAAAATTCCCAACAAAATACTAGCAAATCAAATTCAACAACACAGTAAAAAGATAACCCCTCCAAATTAAGTAAGATTCATCCTAAAAACACAAAAATGGTTCAACATATGCAACTCAATAAACGTGATTTTGTTACATTAAAAATCAAGAACAAAAATCATATAATTATTTCAATAGACCTTCAGAAAACATTCAGTAAAATTAAAAAGTTCTTAATGAAAAAAAAATACTCAATAAACTTGGTATACAAGCAATATACTTTAAAATGATGAAGACCATATGTAAATCCACAGCTTAGCTCATACTGAATGGAAAAAAAAAAACAACAAAAAACAAAATGGAAAGCCTCTAACATTTGGACAAAGACAAGGATTTTCCAATAGTTGAACTGATTTATACTCCCACCAACAGGGTAAAAGCATTCCTATTTCTCCATATTTTCTCCAACATCTGTTGTTTCCTGACCTTTTAATGATTGTCATTCTACCTGGCATGAGATGGTATTTCATTGTCACTTTGATTTGCATTTCTCTAATAATCAGTGATGAGAGCATGTTTTCATATGTTTGTTGGCCACATAATTATCTTCTTTTGAGAAGTGTCTGTTTATATCATTTGCCCACTTTTTGATGAAGTGGTTTGTTTTTTTCTTGTAAATTAGTCATAAAGTCTTTGCCCATGCCTATGTCCTGAACGGTATTGCCTAGGTTTTCTTCCAGGGTTTTTATGGTGTTAGGTCTTATGTTTAAGCCTTTAATTCATCTTGAGTTATTTTTTGTATAAGGTGTAAGGAAGGGGTCCAGTTTCATTTTTTTTTGCATATGGCTAGCCAGTTTTGCCTGCACCATTTATTAAATAGGGAATTATTTTCCCATTTCTTGTTTTTGTCAGGTTTGTCAAAGATCAGATGGTTGTAGATATGTGGCATTATTTATGAGGCCTCTGTATGTTCCATTGGTCTATGTCTTTGTTTTTGTATCACTGCCATACTATTTTGATTACTGCAGTCTTGTAGTATAGTTTGAAGTCAGGTAGCATGATGCCTCCAGCTTTGCTCTTTTTGCCTAGGTTTGTCTTTGCTATTTGGGCTCTTTTTTGGTTTTATATGAAATTTAAAGTAGTTTTTTCTAATTCTGTGAAGAAAGTCAATGGTAAGATTTTCATATGTTACACTATCCTTATGTCTCAGAGATATATTTCACCTTCGAAGAAGATGTTTGTTCATTCATGAAATATCTTCAATATGGTAACTATTCTCTGGTGGTAGTTGTAAATTGTCTAGAGTCTCAGACCAGAATTTCTGTCTGCATTAGGCTTGTCCATAGCTAAAGCTAAGATACCAAATGAAAATTTGTGTGGAAGTTAGCCTAGGACTATCATACCCAGTGCACACTATCACTATCCACATTGTAGTTGACCAAAGAGCCAAACATAGAATTAAAGAACCTGGCTACATGCTGTCCTCAAGTAACTACCAATAAAAATAGATCATTTCAAATATTGTATTTTGACTCTGTTACTGAAGATTTTAGGCTATTTTGAAAATATTTAGAGACTGAATCTCACTATGTTGTCCAGACTGTTTTTCAACTCCTGGCCTCAAGAAATTCTCCCTTCTCAGCATCCCAAAGTACTGAGATTGCAGGCATGAGCCACCATGCCTGGCCAGATTTTACAGTATTTACCAACAAACTTCAAATTTTTCTACAGATATAAAAAAGACCTCTTAACAACATGTGATATTTTAACAATGGATGCCAGTACAAATTATCCATCAGTTTTTGCCTATAATATTGGTCAAATCATATCCTTTATGTTTTTACATTTATCTTCTATCAAGTTAGAAAAGTAAACCAATTTATTTTTAATGTTTGTGATTATATGAATATATTCTTACCAGATGAAAAAAGTTGGTCCTATAATTTATCTCTTTTTTTAAGATTAAACATATCAAACATATACTGACAATGAAAAAAATCTAAGAATATATTAAAATGAATTATGAATATTTTAAAACATTTCTAATCCTACAGAAATACACTGAGAAATTGAAATTACAATCTGGCTTAAAATTATATTTTGAAAGCAAAGCATAACTTTATAATGAAAAAATTCAATTTCCACAGCTATTTTCTGGTCATATTTTAAGAAAATAATTTTTTTCCACCATAAAGTCAATTCAATTTACTTGCTACATTAACAATACATACTACCAAATTGATTTAAACATCTATTTCCTTAAATACCTATTTATAGATACCAAGAAAATGTACAGATTAAAACACATGTTCTGCTTTTGAAGAGGTTGCATTATATTAAATGACAGATTCATAAACACTTAACCATAGTGGAAAACAGACAAAAATAAGGGCCATAACAGAGCTCATTTTTATAAAATCACAAAGAGAAACATCTTTAATTCTATCCCATGTACCCCTGGAAGTGTAATGAAAAAACACTGTGTTTCTACATGTGAGAAATCCATTTTAAATGTATGTTATGCCTGTAATAAGTTTAATGTGATTTTATATTATTAGATCTAAGTGTAAAGTCAATGTTTGCTTTTCAAAATGTGACAATTCTTGGTATCAAATATATAATGAGGAAAAAAGCATCCCCTAAAGCCACAGAAACAGAACTAGCAGAGTAATGCCTTATCTGAACTACCATGTGAGTAACTGAGTCTTCTGGTATGAGACATTTAATAGTGTTAAGATGTCTAAGATGAAGTTTATATGGGATAAGTAGAAAGATGGCTTTCTCCTGGTAGACGTAAGCTAATAAAGAATTATCATATTTTGTAGCTGGAGTGTAGATACTACAATTACACAGGTCCTACAAAACCTGAGATGAGATTAATATGTCAGAATCTGAAGCCTGAATTTGGCAAGCATAGATGATTTTGAACTTTTTATCCTCTTTATATGTTTTCCTATTTGGTGCTTTCTCCATAGTATTATATAAACCTTGGTGAAATATCTCTAACCTGGGCCAATAAAAATCAAAGAAGGATTAAATTCATTATTGGAAATATGGGGTAAAGTGTAGATAGCAGCTACCTAGGAAACAAGACGTTGATGCAGCACTTAGGTTACAAAGAGCATACCAGTGTAAAGGCAAAGCTAGGGAGGGTAGAAAAATTTGGAGATTTTCAGTTAGTCATCACTTTTCACTTGGCTTGGAAATCCTTGCTACAAAAAGTAGCTTGGTGATCTGTTTTCTACTGAGCTAAGGAAGGCTGTATGAAATATCCAAGTTGCCAGAGTTAAGAAAAAAAAAAAAAAAGATAATTTTTCCTAGGCCTTAGAAACTGAGTGAAGTTCAAGGTGCACATATCCATAACAGAAATCTCCAATCCCAGGTATAACACCTTTAAGAGATGTTATTTATGTTCATAAGAAGTAGCATATAATAATATTCACTGTTGCATTGTTATAACAAAAAATTAGAGACATTATTATAGTAAAGTATAATAATATTCACTGTTGTATGGTTATAAGAAAAAATTAGAAACATCTTAAATGTGAATCAACAGAGAAATGGTAAGCTCTGGTATATTCATGCCACAGAATATTATGAGTCAGGTAAAATTACTGACATAGACTACCATGTTTCAAAATGAATGAAAGTATTATGAAACAAAATACTAAAAAATAAGAAAGGTACAGAAGGATACAGCATTATGGTATCTTATATACAAAGTTGTATTACAAATTATTATGAATATGTACATAGCCAAAATAAAACTGAAATTTATAGCCATCAATTTAACAATATTGGATATTTTTGGAGAAGAAAATGGAGAGATGCAGTGTGGAAGAAGTACACAATGTCTTCAAATTAATGGTAGTGCTTGATTTCTGGAAATTCTGATACAAATATTAAAATATATATATGTATATACATGTGTGTATATATATATACACCTATATATATATATATAGACACCTATATATATATATTATATATATATATATATATATGTAAAGTTTTCACATATAGATGTTGAATAGCCAGGTGTCTATTATTTTATAATGCATTTTTGTTTTCCTGAAATTATTCATAATTAGAAATGAAAGTAATGAATATGACTTTTCAAGACAGTGACATTGTGCAGATTGATCTAGATGAAGAAAGTAGCATGGGAAAAAATCTTAAGGCAGAAGAGGTCATGCTGTGTTCCCAGATATCAGAACATTTTAAGCTATGTAGAAAAATGTAAGGAATTACATCCTCTTTTCTTATTTGGATGTCTTTTCTTTCTCTTGAGTGATTGCTATAGCCAGGACTTCCAATACTATGTTGAATGTGAGTGGTGATAGAGTGCATTCCTGTCTTTTGTTGGCTCTCGAGGGGAATGCTTCCCACTTTTGCACATTTAGTATGACGTTGGCTGTGGGTTTTTCATAGATGGCTCTTAACATTTTGAGATATATTTCTTCAATACCTAGTTTGCTGAGTTTTTAACATGAAGGGATGTTGAATTTTATTGAAAGCTTCTTCTGTATCTATTGAAATGATCCTTTGAGAAGTAGTTTTTATGCTTCATTCTATTTACTTAATGAATCACATTTATTGATTTGCAGATGTTGAACCAACCTGGCGTACTAAGAGTAAATCTTACTGATTGTGGTGGGTTAGCTTTTTAATGTGCTACTAAATTCGGTTTGTGAATATTCTGTTGAAGATTTTTGTTTTATTATTCATCCCTGCTTGCAGCTAACATGATTCTCTACCTTGAAAACTCCATAGTCTTGTCCCAAAACCTTGTTAAATGATAAGCAACTTCAGCAAAGTTTTAGGATACAAAATCAACATACAAAACTTAGAAGCATTCCTATATACCAAAAACAGCCAACCCAAGAGCCAAATCAGGAATGGAATCCCATTCACAATTGCCACAAAAAGAATAAAATGCCTAGTAATAAAGCTAACCAGGGAGGTCAAAGATATATAAAATGATAACTACAAAACATAGCTCAAAGGAATCAGAGATGACACAAACAAATGGACAAATATTCCATGCTCATGGATAGCAAGAACCAATATAACTGAAATGGCCATACTGTGTAAAGCAGTTCACAAATTCACCACTATTCCTATCAAACTACTGATGACATTCCTCACAGACAAATTATATATATATGTGTGTGTGTGTGTGTGTGTGTGTGTGTGTGTGTGTGTGTGTATATATATATAATTGTTATAGAAACAAAAAAGAGCCCCAATAAGCAGGGCAATCCTAAGCAAATAGAACAAAGTGGGAGGCATCACGCTACCCAACTTGAAACAAAACTATAGGGCTACTATAAACAAAACAGCATGGTCTTAGCACAAAAACAGACTCACAGACCAATGAAACAGAGAATCCAGAAATAAAGCCACACATCTACAACCTACTGATCTTTATCAAAGCTGACAAAATCCGGCAATGGAGGAAGGACACCTTATTTAATAAATGATGCTGGGATAACTGGCTAGCCATATGCAGAAGATTGAGACTGGACTCCTTTTGTACACCATATACTAAAGTCAACTCCAGATAGATATGTTTTAAATGTAAAACCCAAAACTATAAAAACCCTGGAAGATAACCTAAGCAATGACATTTTGCACATGAGAACTGACAAATATTTCATGATGAAAACACCAAAAGCAATTGTAACAGAGGCAAAAATTGTCAATGAGGATCTAATTAAACTAAAGAGTTTCTACAGAGCAAAACAATAACAACAAAAAAACTATCAAAAGTAAACAGACAACCTTCATAATGGAAAAAAGTATTGCAAACTATGCATCTGACAAAGGTCTAATATCCAGCACCTATAAGAAACTTTAATTCACAAAGGAAAAAAAAATTTCCATTAAAACGTGGGCAAATCACATGAACAGACACTTCATGAAATAAGACATTCATGCAGCCAACAAGCATATAAAAATGCTCAATATCCCTGAGAACTAGAGAAATGAAAATCAAAACCACAATGACATATTATCTCACACCAGTAAGAATGCCTATTACTCCAAAGTAAAAAAAGTTACATATTCTGGTGAGATTGCCAAGAAAGCGAACACATGCACTGTTATGGGGAGTCTAAAGCAGTTCAACAATTATGGAAAGCAGCGTGGCAATTTCTCAGACAGGTAAAAATAGAAGTACCATTCCACCCAGCAATCCCACAATCCCATTAGTGTGTGTGTGTGTGTGTGTGTGTGTGTGTGTGTGTGTGTGTGTGTATCCAAAAGATTATAAATCATTCTATTGAAGATACGTGCATGCATATGTTCCTCACAGCACTATTCACAGTAGCAAAGACATGGAATCAACCTAAATGCCTATCAGTGGAAGACTCGGTTTAAAAAAAAAAAGTGTTACATATACACCATCAAATACTATGCAGCCAGAAAATATAATGAGATAATTTATGTTGCAGGGACCCAGATGAAGCTGTAGGACATTTCCCTTAGCAAAGTAAGGCAGGAACAGATAACCAAATACTGCATGTTCTCGCTTATAAGTGGGAGCTAAATGATAAGAATATATGGAAAGAGGGAAACAACAAGCACTGAGGTCTAACTAAGGGTGTAGCTTGTGAGGAGAGAGAAGAGCAGAAAAAGTAACTACTGGATAGTAAGTAGGCTTAGTGCTTGGGTGATAAAGTAATTTGTATATCAAACCTCCATTACGTGAATTTACCTATGTAACAAACCTACACGTGTACTTTTGAACCTAAAATAAACGTTTTAAAAAGGATGTAGGGGATAAAGGCAGAAAGATTGAGTCTAGGTTGGGAAATAAAATCAGGGAAACTTTTCACTTTGTCAAAAATAAATTTAATATTTAATCTACATATCCAGATTTCTCAAAATTCTATATTCAAAGGCCGTTATCTTATCCAGGAAAAATGTAGTTGTCTTTTAGATGCTTTTACATTCATGTTCTGAATGCAAAGACATAATTGCACACACAAATCACACAAATGCACCTATGCATAGTTCAGACAAAAGTGAGCTACTTTCAATCTTAGTATTGGTACCTTAAAATACAGTCATCCTTTCCTAGAGAATAAAGTCATCTGACAATATTTAGGCACCAGTCATCTGAAAGGTCATTGGGTTTCATTTAAAAAGTTAATCTAACAAATATTGCCCTTGGCTTTGATTTTCAAAAGCTGTGCTTAAACCTGCCAGACTAAGCTCACTACCTTATATTCCCTCTAGAATCTCTATTCTTAGACACTTAAGGAAAAAAAAAATACTCTTGTGGTAACCATAGCCAGTAATTGCCAGTTTGAAACTGAGGCCAAAAGACATTATTATCCTTTAAAATAGACAAAAATTAAAACAAGTATAATTAGAAGCCCAGTGATGAACAGTCAGTGACAGAGTGACATAAATCCAGTTATTTCCACTGGTCAACATATTTTTGTGGAAAAGGTAGAAAACATATTTATGCAGGAAAAGATGGCAAATTCAAGAATGTATATCCATTACTTTGAAATAGCTTGAGCAGTTAGTCAGCAAATGTCTAGCCAGAAAAAATTTGCTCCATTGCCCAACACATGTATACATTGGGAGACCTTCTCTATGTTCTATAGCCTTAACCATTCTGTTTTTGATATTTGTTTATAAGTCAGCCTTCTTGTCCCCTTGAAGAAAAACTTAAAAAACAAACAAACAAAAAAACAGAAAGAAAGAAGAAAGAAAGAAAGAGAAAAAGAAAGAAAGAAGGAAAGAGAAAGAAAGAGAAAGAAAGAAGAAAAGAAAAAGAAAGAAAAGACAGAAAGAAAGAAAGAAAGAAAGAAAGAGAAAGAAAGAAAGAAAGAAAGAAAGAAGAAAGAAAAAGAAAGAAAG